>NC_066634.1:10470552-10513891 GCF_025201925.1 Gopherus flavomarginatus | reverse complement strand
TTTTGTCCCTTAGAATCGCTGGGGACATTAGGGTTTGTCCTTTTTGTTTCACCTCTTCCTCCATCCCTCCCTCCTCTTCTTCTCTTGCTTCTTTTGTCCTTTCTCCTGTTCCCTTCCCAACAACAGGACGGAGGTGTGTGTGTGTGTGTTGCAGGGAAGTCCTCTGCAGCTCCCACTATGGAAGGTCCACCCAAAAATGTGGGACTGAAATAGTGCTCGGGCAGTGATCCCCACCGGTGACCTGGGCCATCCTTTGGGCTCTCTGGTGAGAACCCTCAGCCTCCCGTCCTCCGTCTCTACCCTGATTGGTTGAGCAGGGGGATATTGACAGGGAGGAGACTCAGGTCCTTGTTGTTCTCTTTTAAGATCAAGTAAATAAGTCAGAACCAGTTCTATCTTTGATTAATTTTGCTGCTTCTCTGCATTAATTGTCTCTGAGCAGTTGATGATTCCCTCTAACATTGCAGTTCTCCTCAAATACTTGCTGAATAATTACTGTCACTGTTGTTGGTCTGGAGCTCATCTGAGAGCACAGTATTCAGGTCATTCAATGTCTGAAATTCAAGATCCGATGGTTTGTTTGAAAATCAGGGCTCTTCGGTCCTATTCCCAACACTGCCTCTGACGGGCTGTGTGACCTAAGACAAGTCAATTCTCCTTTCTCAGCCTGAGCTTCTCCCTCTTTCAAGTAGGGATAATAATGATCCGCTCTTACCTACCTCATGGTGGGTGAAGGATGCGGATCCATTTGGGAGTGTCACTAGAAGTAGTGCATAATATGAAGTTTCCCAGATTATGACATAATAGATTAGCTGAAATAGTCTATTTTATTTGTATTTTTTTATTTTGAAATTGTTAATAGTAGCAACGACTTAGCTCAGATTGAAGCATCTTATCTAATGGTTGAGATGTAAGTGTCTCCTCTTTGTGTGCGAGGAGACAATTTAACACACTCTGACAAAGAGGAGATGCTTTTGTTTTGCAACAAAATATTTTTGCAAAGATCTTTCATCCCACTTGTTATGATTTTGAGAAACAAACTGGTTTAGTCTAAATGGGATTTTCGGACAGAAACGGTTTGAATGAAATTTTCCCACCATCTCGATTCCTGGGCTCTGGGGTGTTTTCATCTGTTAGAACAGGAGTCAGAACTGGTTGCTTCTCTTTCTGGCTCTGCCATCGCCTTGTTGTGTAGGCCTTGGGTAGGTCACTTCCCTTCTCCCATCTGTCCAATCGGAACAGGAACAGTTCTCGAACTATGGGCAGTTTAGAGCCCAAGTGAGATAAGGGGTATTAAAGCCCTCTGTGAAGGAGAAAGGGGAGTTTCACAGTGTTTAGCACCAAGGAATTCTAAAGTTTGCTAAAATGTCTAGTCTGTGGAAACAAGAAATGGTCGGGGCCAAACTTATTAACCACTGCCTTTTTAAAGCCCATTCAAAGATGTGAGTCCCTATCTTTTAGGTACCTGTGGTTCTTTGCCAGCAGCAGAGAAGAGGTTCCTGCCTCCGTTTTTGTGGCCTTAACAAACCAGGTGTTGTGCCCCAGTTCTCGTCTGAGACCCCTGAAAAAGAACATCTTCCCATCCATGAACAAGACAGGACCTATCTTTCAAAGGGGAACAAAAAGACCTCTGGGACTTACAGACTAGCTAGCCTGACTGCCATAGCTGGAGAGATCCTGCAATACATTCTTAAACACTCAGTTTGTCAGCAGCACCTACAGGATGATTTGGTTCTTATGACTAGTGAGCGTGGAATTGTCAAGAACAAATCATTCCAAACCAATCCTCTTTCCTTCTTTGGCAGGGTTCTGGGCCTGGTAGAGGTGAGTAAACAATAGATGGGATCTAGCTTGGTGTTACTAAGGCTTTTGACACAGTCCCATAGGACATTCTCAGAAGCAAACGAGGGAAATGTAGTCCAGCTGCAATCAGTGTAATGTGGGTGCAGAGCTGGTTGAAAGCCAAGACTCCAGGAGCCCTTCTCCATGTTTAGCTGCCCAACGGGGAGGGTGAACCTAGTGGGTCTGGCAGGGATCAGTCCGGTGTCAGGTACTATTCTATATTTTCATGAATGATTTGGAAAATGGAGTGGAGAGCATGCTCCTAAAGTTTACAACTGACACCAAGCACTTTGGAGCACAGGATTGAAATTCAAAACACCCTTAACAAATTGGAGACTTGGTCTTCTTGAGCCAAACTCCATGGTTAGGGCTCTCTCTCTACACTGGGCTGAAGTGAAACCCCAGAGCCAAGCACTCCTCCTGGGCAGTGAGCTCCGACCTTGAATGGTCAGATGCTGCTTAGCACTGTCAGAGCAGCTTTTGCTGGGGGATTCTCCCAGCACTTTCCAATAGCGGGAAGGTATGAAATCCCCATTTGACTGCTGGGGACAGAGCCCGAGAGTGGGGAGCAACTTGCCCAAAGTCCCCAGAAAAAGGAAAACAACCAGCAGAGGAACCAATAGGAAACCCAGCAATGGAACTCAGGAGTCCTGGGGGTGTGCTGTGGTGACCAGATGTCCCAATTTTATAGGGACAGTCCGAATTTTGGGGTCTTATCTAGGATCCTATTACCCCCCACGCCGTCCCGATTTTTCACACTTGCTGTCTGGTCACCCTAGGGTGTGCACATGTGTGGGTCCCAGCTGCTCCCTGCCCCCCTCATTGAAGCAGATGTGCAGGGTTACTGCCCTGGGAAGTGCAGGGCACCAGTGGATGTGGGGTTGGCTGGAGGTAGGGTCTGGCTTCAGGCAGGGCAAGGGCTGCGTGGCTGGCTGGCTTCAGGCAGGGGGGTGCATCAGGGGTTGGCTGGAGACAGGGCAGGGAGGATGCGGCTGGTGCAGGCAAAGCAGAAGGTGCAGGGCTGGCTGGAGACAGAGGCTGACTGCCGGCAGGGCAGGGCAGGGGGTGCAGGGCTGGCTGCGGGCAGGGCCGGTGCAAGGGAAGTTTCATGCCCTAGGCGAAACTTCCACCTTGCACCCTCCCCCCCCCCCCCCCCGGCCCGAGGGCCCCCCCCCCCGTGGCAGCTCCCCCCCTCCACCCTGAGGCTCCCCTCTTGTGGCAACTCTCCTGCTCTGCCCTGCGGCACCCCCCTCACCCGAGCTCACCCCTGCTCCGAGCACGAGCACCCCGAGCACGCCGTGGCCGCTTCACTTCTCCCACCTCCAAGGCTTGCGGCGCCTAAGCCTGCCAGGCAGTCAAGCACCCTCCTCTGAGCCACAGCAGCCCTGACAGTTGACAATAGAGGCACCTTAACCCCTGAGTTCCTTCAATGTGTCCCCCTCGGGGGTCCAGCTCTGATCACCAGATACTCGGGGTATGTCTATACCACCTGCCGAATCGGTGGGGCAGCGATCGATCCAGCGGGGGTTGATATATCGCGTCTAGTGTAGATGCAATACATTGAGTGCTCTCCCCTCGCCTGCTGTACTCCAGCTCGGTGAGAGGCGCAGGCAGAGTCTACGGGGAGCTGCAGCAGTCAATTCACCGAGTACTGTGACATTATAATTGTTAGGCTCTGAATAAAGATATAGCAGACAAAACCAGGTATGCCAACCTGACCAAAGTCAGGCTAACAGAGGTTTGTGGTAATCCCTGAGTGGAAAACACTGAGAAGCAGCAGCATGTTCTCACAAGCGCTGGGAAAAAGTGAGATAAGAGAGAAGCTGCATTCCTGGCATAGTACCACATGTGCTGTGTTCGGGCAGCTCCTTCGAAGAACTGATAAGAGTCCTAGTTTTCGCTCCCTGGTTTTGTTCTTTGTTTGTTTTTTAACTCCCCTACATTTCTAACTTTAGGCATGCATGTATACTAAAGGTGTCTAGTTTCTAGTTGTTAGAAGAAGGGGGTGGGTTGCTCCAGTGAATAATTTCTGACGCGACGGAACTGTCTATATAGGCTTATACTAAGATGTAAAGAGCAGGCTGGTTCTCTCTGGAGACGAGCTGCTCTCTATTGATGCGTGCACTTGTCAATAACAGCTTTTGATCGGAACCTTGTTGGTGTTGCCTGTCTCTCTCGCGGTCAGACAACGAACTTTGCCGTCTGGGTTAGAGTCCCTGACATCTTTGCGACTCCGCCGGGACCCGTCTGACTCTCCGGCGGGGATCGGACCCTGAGGCAAAGCAGCGCGCATCCTCCAGTTAGAGGAGACTTGCCTGGTGATCTGATCTCTGCGTTGGCGATAAGGCGTGTTCTGTGAACCAGCTGAAACTCGTAGAAATCCAGCAACGTCCACCTACCCATTGAGTAGGGTCCAGGTTGAGTAGGGTCCTGACTACTTAGGTCTGGGTTAGAGTCCCAGTCCAGGTCTGGGTTAGAGTCCCAGTCCAGGTTTGCACAGGATCCAAGTTGTCTGGGTTAGAGTCCCAGCCTGGGTTTGAGTCTCAGTCCAGGTGTTCAAGTCCCTGGAGAGGTAAGTGAGCGCTCGACGCGGGGAGGTGGGGGTTAGAGTCCCTTTACCTCGACCCGGGGAGGGAGGGGTTAGAGTCCCTTCATTAAAATGAGACAAGTTGGCAGTAAGTGCCCGGGGGATGCCCCGTTGTCTCTGATACTTAGAGATTGGAAAGAGATTTCTGAGACAGCTGATCTAGTTAATTTAAGATGAGAAATCTGTGTTGGATCCAATGGCCATCCATTTACCTTTCATTTGTCCCCAACTAGAGACTGGCCGGTGGGTGAAACCTTTTCCACAGATAGGAGGAACTCCTTAAGGGATATTTTTGGTTGATCTTAGGCCGAGACAAATGGATTACTTGTTTGTATGGTATAATTTATAAACCCATGGAGGGATGGGTAGCTTTTGAAGCTGTTTGTATGGAGAGCTCTTGTAAAAAATCACCCACCCTATGCACCAGAGCCGCACCGGAGGAGGACAATTTTGTTCCTGTTCTTCCCCGTCTGATGGAGTGCAAGGATTCAAAAGCAGGTTAGGGACAGTTCAGGGACAGAGGAGAATCAAGGGGGAGCTCAGAGTGATGTTCCCTCATCTTCAGAGGAATCAGGCAGCCTCACCCCCTCTGTGCAGCCTCCAGCCAGCCTTTTGCAAACTTGGTCAGGGACTGCTTTTCAAACACCCCCAATATTACAGCAGCCCTTGTCCTTGCCCTTGTGGACCCCCACTAGGTTACTTAACTCCATGAGAGAGAATGTTTCTGAGACACCTCTGATATTACAAGCCTCATTGAGAACTTATCTGGTTCTACTGGTTGCTGGGGAACATGAGATGGTTTTACCCATACCCTGTTTGCAACTTCAAATTTGTTTAACTGGCTAGTGCACTATGCCTCACTTATGAGCAATTCCTGAGGCAGTGGAAAGAATGTTCTGCATAATCTTTTTTCACTCATGTGCCCACTTGGGCAAATGTAAATCAGTTATTAGATACTCTCATGACAGAAGATGAAAGACAAAAAGTAAAAGAAAAATCTGCAGCTCATTTGAATGCACCTTGGCTAATTACTGACCCTAACTGGAATCCCAATAATCCAGCTCAAAAGACAAAGTTGGATGGATTTTTAAAGCTGTTTTGAATGGTATTAGAGATGCAGGGGAGGCTACTCCAAATTGGAGCAAGGTGACTGCTTGTTGTCCAGCATCCAGATAAGCACCTCTCTGACTTTTGTGCTCGACTGATTTGTGAAGTTAAAAAAGCATGGGAATTTAAATCCTGAAACTGATCATGGAAAGGAGATGGTTAAAATGGTTTTCATGTCACAATGTGCAAAGGATATTGCAAAAAGGTTTAGAAAGCATCCAGATGGTACGCAAGGGAAAAGTTTGTCTGAAGTAGTTAGCATTGCTACTAGAATGTTTAATGGGAAAGAGAAAAAGAAAGAAAAAGACATAAGGAACGGGTTAATTTAAAAATCATCTTGGCCCCGGGATGGAAGGAGGGGGGTGCTCTGCGTTCAGGGTCAGGAATCGGCGCGGACTGTGCTTGGTGCAGGGAGGGGCTGCTTTCGGCCCCAGCTGGCTGTGAAGGAAAAATATAGACAGAGGCGAAGCAAAGGAAATACAAGTTACAGAACTGAAATTACATTTGCAAAGCTTAACTGTCCAGTAAGATCCAACAGTGTGCCTTTGTGACCCTGGAGTCGGTGTGGCTTGGTGACACCAAAGAAGCCACAGGCAGCCGACCTGGACTGGAATCTCTGAAAGAGACGCCGCAGGAGATTCCAGGGTGTAAAAGAACAGCCCTCCCAAGAGCAGAAGCATGTTGGAAATTCTGGACAAGCTGTATACAGGATAATCTCCCTTCCACCTCTCCCCCCTCCTCTGAACATTATACACAGAAGTGGCCAGTCTGGACGTACGTGTGTAAGTATGAAAGGAGCTTCGGGCTTGGGGCATTAATATTTTCCTGAGTGATGTGGGAGCGTTCCCAACACTCTCCGTTGTTGTTTTATTATTTTATTAATGAAGCTTTAAAATTCAGTTATATGGTGTGTTTTCTTTATCTCCCCCAACGATCCTGTAGTGTCAGCCTGATCATCTGACATGAGGGATAGATTGGTAACAGAAATTTGTCACAGTTTGGTGAGCAATTAAGAAGGGGGGAGCCCTGCAGAATTTACACCATCTATTTGTTTTACCCTTGTTATTTTGTGTTTGCTTTGCTTGGTACTGTTGGTGTTATATGCTGAGAACTGCATGAGTAAAAGTGAGTCCTAATAGGATAAGGAAACACTATCTGGTTCTGGTTCTGTTCTATTTAACCAGTTACTGTTGTTGTTTTTTTTTCTCTGTTCATTTGGGTGTTAGGAGTGTGGGTGGAACTGAACCTCTTGTTCGTAATTCCTCGGAGTGGAAGCCATGTGTGCGAGACAGCTCTGAGGTTAAATTGAGATCCTTCTGTCCTGTCCCCTGTAGCGGTCAGTGTATAGAAGTGGGAAAGTCTGGCTTAGACTGTAATTCCCTCTGCTCTCTGTGTAATTCTCTTTTCTGTTTAAGTGTCAAACAGATGAATGAGTCTCTGGGTAAACCCTCTAAGAGTAGTCCTTCAAATTATATGTTAAGTAAATGGCCTTTGCCCAATGGGCCATGTGTCTTCGTCTAGGTGGCAAGCCTCATGAAGGAGGACTCGGGTAGTCTTGTGAGTAAGAATGTTTAAGGGAAGAGACCAGGAGGGGTGGGGGGCTAGTTGAGAAGCCCACCCTCCTAGCTAAACTGGTAGTGGAAGAAGTTGGTGCCTATGGAAGGGACGGTTCAGTGAGAAAAGCAGGATCGGGCCCAGGCGGGCAGGCAACAGACAGAGAGATTGGAAACAGGTTGGAAAACTTTAAGGGTGTAGTGGAAGGAAGGAGTCAGTAAGTGTAAGCATGGGGATTTCAAATACCAGAACTTACTTGGAATGGTGATTTGAGTTGATAAAAGTGGCTGTTGGGAGACAAGCAAGTGATTTAAGGGAGAGTGAGAAGTTAACTCTGTAGTTGCTGGAGGAAACAGCAGTTGAACTTTGTAAAAATGCTAAAGAGGAAAGTTCTTGGTGTCTTTGAAATGTTTGTAAATAAATTGAGGCAAAGAAATTGTTAATTGCAATCATTTAGAATTTAGTTAAATTAGCTGAAGAATGTATATAGTGCTATGTAATTGAAATTTTATTAGGCTGTAAGGGCACTATAAGTAGTGATGTTTTCTTTCAGTGTTTGAAAGCAAGAGTTAAAAGTAAAAGCAAGCCAGAAAGCATCTGTATTCATGCAAATTATCTAACTGATAAGGTAGGAGCCACTGAAACCTGGGCTGCCTATGAAACACATAAAATATGGGATAATTCCTCTGTTTTTCCTGAAATCAACAAGGGTATTTGTCTATTTTAAGCAATGATTGTCTGCCAGAAGGGGTAGACCTCTGTTTTTTTTGTCTTTCAGATAATCAGAGAAAACTGATGCCAGCTAAACAGCATTCAACGTACCATGCATTTACTGGCACAATAGAAATTATGTTTTGTGTTCTATGTTCTGTCTTGTGGTGTTTGTCTTGTGGCCGGAATTTTTGTGTTTAATATTTTTATAAAATAATCTAGTTTAAAATCAAACAAAAAGGTTAAATTAAAATGCAGATACTTGTTTTGTTCAACTTGGAATACAAAGTGTTTAGATAAATCAGGAGAATGTGATATACTAAAGTCTAATGCATTTCCTTAAGTAAGGAAAAGAAACTTTATTGGTCAAATTGTTAATTGCAAAAATTGTTGTTAAAATTTGCATACCAACAGTCTTTGAAAGCAAGGACATGAAAAGTTAACCCACTCCCCATATTGTACATGGGATCTTTCTGGCTACCTCAGATTTCTAGCCAGAGGGCTGGGGATGGTGGAAGGCTATTGGACTAGAGGTTGTATTGAGTGAACTCCTCAAAGTGGGTGTGCTTGTCCTGGCTTGTTGCTCGAAAGCTCTGTAATAAGGTTATTTTAGTAAAAGGGTGTGTGTGGCATATATTAAATAATAAGACTAATGTACTGTATAATGACAATGTGTAGGTGTTCATTGTTGGGAAAAAGGTGTATAAGTAAAAGTGAAAGTTTCCTTTGCAGGTTAAAAGAAGCCAAGAAGGAAGAAGCACAAAGAACAGAATGAATTAACTGAAAAAATAAAATAAATAAAATAGCAAGCTCAGGCTATAGATAAGACACTGACTCCATTCAAGGACACTGCTCACAGTTAAGACTTGGTTAACAACCAGGAAAAGGAGGGCTTGAATTTGCCCATGCAGCTATGAGATCTGAAAAACACTGCCAGGCACTAATGAAATGTGTTAAGTTTTTTTTTCTCACAGGTAAGGAAGCGCTACCCAAAGACCCTAGCAGCCCTGCCACTCCTTGGAACCAGGAGACGGGATTGATGTAAAGGTCCACCAACGAAAGACTGCCTTGGCTCCATGCTGGAAAGGCCCTTAAGTCCTGATGACTACCAACACCGCTGTGAAGTACCAAAGACTGACTGCTTGGACCCAAGATTCTCACTGCAAAAAGACCCCTCCACATTGGGAGAATTCTCCTACTGATGATTAGCCTATTTCACCTTCTAGCTCCACTGTGCCTTCTGGACAGTAGGGAAAAAGTACAAGGTGAAGTGCTAGTAGCCTCTCCCTTATCCACTGACAGATTACTGTGCCTTTGAATTTTTCTAGAAAAAGCAAAACCATTACAGGGTGATGTGCTAGTAACCTCTCCCCTATATGATGCTGCACCAAGACTGTTTTGGGAAGAAGAAGGAACACTCACTCCACTGAAATTGCTAAAGTCCAGGAATTCCTGACTAGAAAGGGCATTAAGAACTGACCCCGGTGAAGAAAACAAAGAATTGTACACTGGCAGAAAAAATTTGTGGGACCCATGCTTGGGAATGTGGTATTGATTGGATTTTGGGGTTTATTCTACAGGCTGTGCCCTGTGTTGTGGATAAATTCTTCAGCATGTATTGCTCTCTCTAATTGGATTTTAATAACAAGTACCCGAAGAGTTTGTTCTGCCACTGGAAATTTTACCTGTATTGAAACCATTCAGTGACTAATAATGTAACCCCCTCCTATGCTATTAATGTCAATGCCTTTTAAAAGTACCTGAAAATAGTTAAATAACAAATGTAATATAGTACTACACCAAGGAAAGATGGTATTAAATATCACTGAGGCTGGGAAGGCATTGCAGTGGGATCTAGTATGTTTGGAGATTCAGAATTTCCTGAATGACCAGCTGATGGCCATTTGGAGTGATCTTGAGTACCAGACTTGGCCCACTGCCCTTACAGACACATCAGGAGTACCATCTGATCTGTGGTCATGGAGATATACTACAGACTTTCTGGGTGGAAGTGTAAACATTTACAGTGCTCCTTCCAAGCATTTGGACTGGGGGGTGTGGCTTCCACATACCGAATCCTGACGGGTCCATGGGGAGGATGCACATGGGACTGGATTATTCCACCGAAACATCTGGGAAATTAGACCACTTGGTATACCTAACTGATTTATAGTCAGTGGCCCAATCCCTTAGTTGTCAGACAAACCAGATTCCACTCTTTTGTCCGTGCACTCATTCCTGGATTGTGGTGGCTAAGCTCAAGAGAGCAGTTGTAAATATTTCTGCAGAGCTTGAAAAAAAAACCGCTAATGCATTAATAGACGCTTTCCCAAAAGTTGGACAACGAAAGACTGATGAAGTAGCAGAAGTAACTTTGCAAAATAGACGTGTGCTAATGCCATGAATGCTGAATTAGAGAGGGGCTTGTGCTCGCATTGGGAAAAAATGTTGCTTTGCTGTTAATCACTCTGGCTTAATTGACAAAGATTTACAAGCTATTAAGAATGTTGCTGTTGTTTTCCATGCTATATCTCTTGATCACACTTTTAGTTTTAAGGACCTCCACTCAGACCTTGGGTCTGGTTTACTAGCCTCCCCCGTACAATTGTTTAAATGGATATGTGTCCCAAGAGTCCCATTATTGGTCCTCTAGGGACAAAGGGGGGATTGTTAGGCCTGAATAAAGATATAGCAGACAAAACCAGGTATGCCAACCTGACCAAAGTCAGGCTAACAGAGGTTTGTGGGTAATCCCTGAGTGGAAAACACTGAGAAGCAGCAGCATGTCTCACAAGCGCTGGGAAAAAGTGAGATAAGAGAGAAGCTGCATTCCTGGCATAGTACCAGATGTGCTGTGTTCGGGCAGCTCCTTCGAAGAACTGATAAGAGTCCTAGTTTCCCAGCCTCCTTGTTTTCGCTCCCTGGTTTTGTTCTTTGTTTGTTTTTAACTCCCCTACATTTCTAACTTTAGGCATGCATGTATACTAAAGGTGTCTAGTTTCTAGTTGTTAGAAGAAGGGGGTGGGTTGCTCCAGTGAATAATTTATGACGCGACGGAACTGTCTACATAGGCTTATACTAAGATGTAAAGAGCAGGCTGGTTCTCTCTGGAGACGAGCTGCTCTCTATTGATGCGTGCACTTGTCAATAAAGAGCTTTTGATCGGACCTTGCTGGTGTTGCCTGTCTCTCTCGCGGTCAGACAACGAACTTTGCCGTCTGGGTTAGAGTCCCTGACATAAGTATAATCTAATATCTCATTGAAAGGTGACAGGGCCAGAAAGAGTTAATTAACTCACCTCACCGACTGACCTGACCCGTGGGTGAACCTTAAAAACTGGTTAACAAGATATGTAAATGAACAGAGCTTTGAAATGCAAGTCTGCAGTGTTAGAGGTAGAAGGGGAGGTGTTTGCTCAGGTCTTGTGATGTCAGCAAACAAGTCTTGTCTATTGCTATAGTTTTAATTCAAAGAGCAAAAAAAAGAATATTAACATTTATGATGATACTTGAGTGAAATAGTATTATTGTCTGTGTCTCTTTGAAGGTTGTGGTAATCTGTATCTGAACTGTTTGATGGATGTACTAATTGCCAGGATGTTTGGAAGAAGAGTTAAGCCTATTGTTTTCTCAGGCTGAAAGGCTGCTGGAAATGTTTAAGAACCTGGGACACGATCCTTCTTCATCTCAGATCTGCTTTGGGTTTCAAGAGGGGGAAACCTTAAGCCACAAGGATTGAGATCCCCAGTCATTGACTGGAGCCACCCTGAATATGGACATTGGATTATAACCTATGGACTATTTCTAAAAGGACTTTTGGCAACTACAAGCTCATCTCTACTTTGTATCTGAACCTCAAAATTGAATTCAAGTCTATATGTCTATGAATCTTTTAACCAACACTCACTCTCTCTCTTTTCTTTTCTAATAAATTTTAGCTTAGTTAATAAGAATTGGCTATAGCATGTATTTTAGGTAAAATCTAAGTTATAATTGAACCTGGTTATGTGGCTGATCCTTTGGGATCGGAAGAATCTTTTCTTTTATATGATGAAGTAAGATTTTCAGGAATCATCATCATATCTAACAGGTGTGTCTGGACGGAGGCCTGAGGCTGGGTACTTTAAGGGAACTGCGTGGTTTAAACTTCTAAGTAACCAGTGAGGTACTACAGAAGCTGTTTTGTGCTGGCTTGGTAAATCTAAGTATTGAAATAACCAGCAGCGTTTGGGATTTGTCTGCCCTGTTTTGTTTGCAATTCACTCTGATTGAGTGAGCTGAGCTGGCTCCCACTGGGCAGCACCGTCACACCTACAGCCAGGCTGCAGAGGTCCGGGGGATCTTAGGGGCCTTGGGGTGCACAGATACCTATGTCCAGGCCATAGCGGTCCCTGGGGGGCTTAGAGAGTTTGGGGGGGACACAGATACCAATCTCCATGCTCTAGGGTCCCATGGGGGGCTTAGAGGGTTCGTGGGGGGCACATATTCCTACATCCAGGCTGTAGGGTTACCAGGGGGCTTAGGGGGTTAGTGGGGGGCAAAGATACCTACGTCCAGGCTGGAGGCATCCTGGGAGTCTTAGGGGATTTGTGGGGGCCAAAGACACCTATGATGTCCAGGCTGTAGGGGTACCAGTGGGTTTTAGGGGTTCGAGTGGGCACAGATACGTATGTCCAGGCTGTATCGTTCCCAGGGGGGGTTAGAGGTTTCGTGAGGGGCACAGATATCTACGTCCAGATTGTAGATGTCCCGGGAGGGGGGGGTTAGGGGGGTTGTGGGAGTGCAAATACCTATGTCCAGGCTGTAGGGGTTCCTGGGGGCTTAGAGGGTTTCTGAGGGGCACATATACCTACGTGCACACTGGAGTGTCGCAAGGGGCTTATGGAGTCTATATGGGGAACAGATACCAATGTTCTGGCTGTATAGGTCCCTCGGGGGCTTAGGGGGTTTGTGGGGGGCACAGATACCTAAGTTCAGGCTGGAGGGATCTCTGAGTGTCTTAGGTGTTTGGTGGGAGGCACAGATACCTACGTCCAGGCTGCAGGGGTCTCGGAGGGGCTTAGGGTCTGTCACGGAGTGTGGGGGAGTCCGGTCCTGCACCCCTCTTCCTGGGACTCACAGTGACTCTCAGCCAGCCAGTAAAACAGAAGGTTTTATTGGACAACAGGAGCGAAGGATACAGCAGAGCTTGGAGGCACAAGCAGGACCCCCACAATCAAGTCCTTCTAGGGGTTCAGGAAACTTAGTTCCCAGTTTGGGAATCCCTGAATTCCAACCACCCAGACCAAAAGCGAAGCTGAACTAACCCAACTCCCTCCAGCTGGCCATTTGCTGTGTCCAGCTTCCCGGGCAAAGGTGCTGACCCCTCCCCGCGCCTAGCTCAGGTTACAGGCTGAGCACGTGTCCGGTCCTAAAGTCACCCCCTGCTCTCCCATCCCCCACACAGACAGTCCCTACTCCATCACAGTAATGCACAGAGCATTTCCCGCATGGAGCCACAGTGACACCATGTGGCCACGACGGTAACGCACAGAACATTTCCCATATGGAGCAACTGTGACACCGTGTGGCCAGGCAGGGTAATGCACAGAGCATTTCCCGCATGGAGCAACATTGACTCCTTGTGACCACACCAGCTAATGGACAGAGCATTTCCTGCATGGAGCAACAGTGACACCATGTGGCCATGCAGGGAAATGCACAGAGCATTTCCTGGATGGAGCAACAGTGATTCCATGTGGCCACGCAGAGTAATGCACATAGCATTTCTCTCATAGAGGAACAGTGACAACATGTGGCCATGCAGGGTAATGCACAGAGCATCACTCCTATGTAGAGGCTGTAGAGATCCCTGGGGGGCTTAGGGGTCGTGGGGGGCACAGATAGCTACGTCCAGGCTGGAGACATTCTGGTGGGCATTAGGGGCTTCATGAGGGGCACAAATATCTACGTCAGGGCTGAGAGGTCCCTGGATGGCTTAGGGGGTTGTGGTGAGCATAGATACATACGTCCAGGCTGCAGGGGTACCAGAGGGACTTAGGGGGTGTCACGTAGTGTGGTGGAATCTGGCCCTGCACCCCTCTTCCTGGGACACACAGTGACTCAGCCAGCCAGTAAAACAGAAGGTTTTTTTGGCCAACAGGAATGAAGGATACAGCAGGGCTTTTGGGCACAACCAGAACCCTCAATCGAGTCCTTCTGGGGGTTCAGAAGCTTAGTTCCCGTTTGGGATTCCCTGAATTCCAACAACCCAGCTCCAAACCAAAAACTGAACTAACTCCCTCCAGCCAGCCCCTTCCTTTATTCAGCTTCACTGGGCAAAGGTGCTGACCCCCTCCCAGCTGCCTAGCTTAAGTTACCAGGCTTAGGTCCTGTACATCACCTAAAGTCACCCGCTGCTCTCCCATCCCCCACACAGACAGTCCCCACTCCATCACCGTAATGCCCAGAGCATTTCCGTTGGGGGGGGGGCCCAAATGGAGCAAACAGTGACACTGTGTGGCCACACAGGGTAATGCCAGAGCATTTCCTGCATGGAGCAACAGTGACACATGTGGCCACAGCAGGGTAAATGCACAGAGCATTTCCTGGATGGAGCAACAGTGATTCCATGTGCCACGCAGGGTAATGCACAGAGCATTTCTCTCATAGAGGAACAGTGACAACATGTGGCCATGCAGGGTAATGCACAGAGCATCACGCCTATGTAGAGGCTGTAGAGATCCCTGGGGGACTTAGGGGTCATGGGGGGCACAGATAGCTACGTCCAGGCTGGAGACATTCTGGTGGGCATTAGGGGCTTCATGAGGGCACAAATATCTACGTCAGGGCTGGAGAGGTCCCTGGATGGCTTAGGAGGGTTTGTGGTGAGCATAGATACATACGTCCATGCTGTAGTGGTCCCTGGGGGTTTAAGGAGTTGGTAAGGGTCACAGAAACCTACATATGGTCTGGAGGGGTCCCTGGGGGACTTAAGGGTTTGTGGTTGCGCAGATACCTACGTACCGGTTGGAGGGGGGCCCTGGGGAGCTTAGGGGGTTTGTGTGGCGTACGCATAGCTATAACCAGGCTGGTGGGGGCCCTATGGGTCTTAGAAGGCTGGTGGGGGGCAGAGATACCTATGTAGGGACTGGAGAAGTCCTGGGGAGGGCTTTGGGGGGTTCCTGGAAGTCACAAATATCTACGTCCAGGCTGGAGGAGTTCTGGGGGATATTAGGGAGTTGTGCAGGGGGCACAGATACCTATATCGAGGCTGTAGGGTCCTGGGGTTGCTTTGGGGAATTTTGGGGTACAGATACCTACTTCCATGCTGTAGGGGTCGCTGGGAGGATCAGTGGGTTTCGTGAGGGTGCACAGATATCTACGTCCGGTCTATAGGGATCCTGGGGGGGGCTTAGGGGTTTGTAAGGGGCACAGATACATTCATCCAGGCAAGAGGGGTCCTAGGGACCTTAGGGGGTTCATGCTGGGCACAGATACCTGCGTCTAGGCTGGAGGGGTTTTTGGGGGTCTTAGGAGGGTTGTGTGGGCACAGATACCTATGTCGATGCTGGAGGGGTCCTGTCATGTCTTAGCGATTCGTGGGGTCAGAGATACCTACATCTAGGCTGGAGGGGTTCCGGGGGGATTAGGTGTGTTTGAGGGGGGAACAGATACCTACATCCTGATGGTAGGTGGCCCTGGGTAGCTTAGGCGGTTTTTGTCGGTCACAGATACAAACATCCATGCTGTAGGGGTCCCGAGGGACTTTGTGGGGCTCTAGGGGTCACAGATACCTAGCTACAGTCTGGAAGGTTCCTGTGTGGTATTAAGGGGTGTGTGGGGCATACAGATGCCTACATCTGGGCTTGTGGGTTCCCTGGGGGGCTTAGAGGTTTGTGGAGAGCACAGATACCATTATCCAGGCTAGATGGGTTCTGGTGGGATTAGGGGGTTGTGGGGGGCACAGATACCTATGTAAGCAGAAGCAGGATGAACTCTACCCTCACATCTGGTGGTGAATTATGGCAAGTGTGGAAAAGGATTTTCAGGGTCTGATCATGTTTGCATAGACACACTCACCGTGCGTGACACGGCCACGGCAGCCTGGGATGGTTACTTTGGCAGCTATGGTATCCCCAGTTTTTTTGTTGTTGGGGTGTGAGATGTGGAGTGTTGTCACCCTGATTGTGTGGATGAGGAACTGTGAAACAGCTTTGAGACAGGGATTCTCACCATCAGTTGAGTGGCACTCACTAGACAAGGGAGTGGGCTCCTTGGGTGAACTAGAGTCACCAATTGCACTTTTTTTCTTTTAACAGTTGAATAGCAGTGTTGATTTTTTATTCTCTTAAAAGTTGAATTTCTAGGTTCTTGAGCTGAAATCACTGAAAAGATGTTAGCTTGTGGGGGACTCTGAAACTGTATTGCAGAACACAGTAGTTGGCAGACAGGAGCAGTTTGTGGGAGTGGCCCACGGAGTGAGGTGAGTCTAGCAGTTTTGGGGAACAGCTGGAGCAGAACACAGGTCGGCTGGCAGAGCAGCTGGTGGACCGAGCTGAGCAGTTTGTGGGGAAGGCAAAAGCAGAATCCCATGGAGAGGCAGAGCAGTCAGCAGTGGACCACATAAGGTGCCCCTTTCTACCCAGGCTGGCAGGGGGAAAAACCCTGCAGATAGACTCTTGAACTCTGGGGTTGCGCAACTGTGGGTGATTTTGGGGTTGCTGGACTCTTGAAACGTTGGAGATATTGGACTTTGGAGCCTTGGGGTGATTTGGGGATTGCTGGACTCATGAGCCCAGGGAAAAGGACACGGCCTAGTTGAGGTGTTTTCCCAATTTAATGCTATGTTGTTTATCTCACGTTATTAAACATTTTCTGCTACACTCAGACTCTGTGCTTGCGAGAGGGGAAGTATTGCCTTTTTTGAGGCACCTAGGAGTGCGTATGTAAAATTTTCCCATGTCACTGGGTGGGGGCTCGAGCTGGTTTGCATTACATTGTAGGCAAGGGACCCCTATGTATTGAACCCAGTCCTTGCTGCTATCAGTTCAGCCTGGCAGAAGGGTTCCACCTACGTCCAGGCTCAAGGGGTCCCTGGGGGGCTTAGGGAGTTCGTGGGGGGCACAGATATCTAGGTCCAGGCTGTAGGGGTCTGGGGGGGCTCAGGAGTTTGGTGGGGGGCACAGATACCTACGTCCAGGCTGCAGGGTCCCAGAGGGACTTAGGGGGTGTCTCGTAGTGTGGTGGAATCTGGCCCTGCACCCCTCTTCCTGGGCACACACAGTGACTCAGCCAGCCAGTAAAACAGAAGGTTTTTTTGGCCAACAGGAACGAAGGATACAGCAGGGGCTTTGGGCACAACCAGGACCCCTCAATCGAGTCCTTCTGGGGGTTCAGGAAGCTTAGTTCCCAGTTTGGGATTCCCTGAATTCCAACAACCCAGCTCCCAAACCAAAACTGAACTAACTCCCTCCAGCCAGCCCCTTCCTTTATTCAGCTTCCTGGGCAAAGGTGCTGACCCCCTCCCAGCTGCCTAGCTTAAGTTACAGGCTTAGGTCCTGTCCCTCACCTATAGTCACCCGCTGCTCTCCCATCCCCCACACAGACAGTCCCCCACTCCATCACAGTAATGCCCAGAGCATTTCGCGCCATGGAGCAACAGTAACTCTGTGTGGTCCAGCAGGGTAATGCACAGAGCATTTCCTGCATGGAGCAAGAGTGACACCGTGTGGCCACACAGGGTAATGCACAGAGCATCGCACCTACGTGGAGGGCTGTAGAGATCCCTCGAGGGCTTACGGGGGTTCGTAGGGTCACAGATATCTACATCCAGTATGGGCGGGACCCTGGGAGAGTTAGGGGGGTTGTGAGGGGCATAGGTACTTGCGTCCAGGCTGTAGAGGTCCTGGTGGGGATTAAAGGCTTCCTGGAGGACAGCAATATCTACGTCCAGGCTGAAGGGGTCCCTGGACGCTTAGGGGGTTGTGGTGAGCACAGTGATCCCTGGGGGTATAGGGACTTGGTGAGGGGCACAGATACCTATGTATGTCCTGGAGGGGTCCCTGGGGGGGGCTTAGTGGAACTGTAGGAGACACAGATACCTACGTCCAGGCTATAGGCATTCTGGGGGGGCTTAGGGCTTTGGGGGGGCACAGATACCTACATCCAGGCTGGAGGGGTCCCGGGGGGCTTAGGTGGTTTGTGGAGAGGGGCACAGATATGTACATCCAGGCTGGAGAGGTTCCGGAGAGGATTAGGGGTTTTTTGCGGATGGCAGAGATACCTATCTCCATACTCTAGGGGTCCCGGGGGGCTTAGGTTTTTTTTGGGAGGCACAGATATCTATGTCCAGGTTGGAGTGGTTCCTGGGAGGTTTAGGGAGTTCCTGGGGGGCACAGATATCTAGGTCCATGCTGTAGGGTTCCCTGGGTGGATTAGGGGTTTTCTGGGTGGCAGAGATACCTACGTCTAGGCTGTAGGGGTCCCTGGGAGGCTTAGGGGGTTTGTGGGGGGCAGAGATACCTACTTCCAGGCAATAGGTCTTCCAGGGGGAATTAGTGTGTTGGCGGGGCACAGATACCTAGGTTCAGGCTGGAGGGTTCCCGGGGGGGGGGGGCTTACGCCGTTTGTGTTGGGAAGAAATTTGTGTTGGGAAGAAATATCTGCATCCAGGCTGGAGTGGTCCCTGTGGGGGCTAAAGCGGTTTCTGGTGGGCACAGATAACTACCTCCAGGCTGGAGGGTTTTCTCGGCACTTAGGGGTTGTGGGGGGGCACAGATACTTCCATCCAGGCTGGAGGGTCCCCGGGGGGGCTTAGCGGGTTCATGTGGGGCACAGATACCTAAGTCCAGACTGGATGGGTCCAGGGGGGGCTTATGGGGTTCAGGGAGCACAGATGCTTAATCTCTAGGCTATAGGGGTCCCTGGTGGGCTTAGGGGGTTTTGGGGGGCCCTAGATACCTAAGTCAATGCTGTAGGCGTCCCTACAGGTGCTTATGGGTTCGTGGGGTGCACAGATACTTATGTCCAGTCTGGAGGGGACAGGGGGGGTTGGGGTTTCATGAGGGGCACAGATACAAACCTCCAGGCTGTAGGAGTCCCAGGGAGGCTGTGGGGGTGCAGATACCTACATCTAGTCTGGATGGGTCCTGGGGTTATAGGGGGTTTGTGGGGGGCACAGATACCTAGGTACAGGCTGTCGGTGTCCCGAGGAGATTAGGCGGTTCACTGGGGGCTCAGATACATCCAGGCTGGATGTGTCCCGAGGAGCTTAGGGGGTTTGTGGGGTGCTCAGACACCTGTGTCCAGGCTGTAGGGATCCCTGGGAGGTTAGAGGTTCGTGGGTGTCACAGATAGGGACTTCCAGGCTGAAGGGGTCGCTGGGACGTTTAGGGGGTTTGTGGGAGTACAGATACCTACGTCCAGGCTAAAGGGGTAATGGGGGTGCTTAGGGAATCGGGGCGGACACAGATACCTACGTCCAGGGTCTAGGGGTCCCGAGGGGATTGGGGGTTGAGGGGGGGAACAGATGCCTACGTCCTAGCTGAAGGGGTCCTGGGTGGTTTAGGAGGTTCGTTGGAGTCACAGATACCTAAGTCCAGGCTGTAGGGGTTCCTGGGGTATTCGGGGATTTCTGGGGTCACAGATACCTACGTTCAGACTGGAAGGGGTCCAGAGGGCTTAGGAGATTTATAGGGGGACAGATACCAACATCCTGGCTGTAGGGGTTCCCGTGGGGATTAGGTGGTTTATGGGGGGCACAGATTACTCATAGACTCATAGACTCTAGGACTGGAAGGGACCTCGAGAGGTCTTCGAGTCCAGTCCCCTGCCCTCATGGCAGGACCAAATACTGTCTAGACCATCCCTAATAGACATTTATCTAACCTACTCTTAAATATCTCCACAGATGGAGATTCCACAACTTCCCTAGGCAATCTATTCCAGTGTTTAACTACCCTGACAGTTAGGAACTTTTTCCTAATGTCCAACCTAAATCTCCCTTGCTGCAGTTTAAGCCCATTGCTTCTTGTTCTATCATTGGAGGCTAAGGTGAACAAGTTTTCTCCCTCCTCCTGATGACACCTTTTTAGATACCTGAAAACTGCTATCATGTCCCCTCTCAGTCTTCTCTTTTCCAAACTAAACAAACCCAATTCCTTCAGCCTTCCTTCATAGGTCATGTTCTCAAGACCTTTAATCATTCTTGTTGCTCTTCTCTGGACCCTCTCCAATTTCTCCACATCTTTCTTGAAATGTGGTGCCCAGAACTGGACACAATACTCCAGTTGAGGCCTAACCAGCGCAGAGTAAAGCGGAAGAATGACTTCTCGTGTCTTGTTTACAACACACCTGTTAATGCATCCCAGAATCACGTTTGCTTTTTTTGCAACAGTATCACACTGTTGACTCAATATTAAGCTTGTGGTCCACTACGACCCTAGATCTCTTTCTGCCATACTCCTTCCTAGACAGTCTCTTCCCATTCTGTATGTGTGAAACTGATTGTTCCTTCCTAAGTGGAGCACTTTGCATTTATCTTTATTGAACTTCATCCTGTTTACCTCAGACCATTTCTCCAATTTGTCCAGATCATTTGAATTTTGACCCTGTCCTCCAAAGCAGTTGCAATCCCTCCCAGTTTGGTATCATCCGCAAACTTAATAAGCATACTTTCTATGCCAAAATCTAAATCGTTGATGAAGATATTGAACAGAACCGGTCCCAAAACAGACCCCTGCGGAACCCCACTTGTTATACCTTTCCAGCAGGATTGGGAGCCATTAACAACTACTCTCTGAGTACGGTTATCCAGCCAGTTATGCACCCACCTTATAGTAGCCCCATCTAAATTGTACTTTCCTAGTTTATCTATAAGAATATCATGCGAGACCGTATCAAATGCCTTACTAAAGTCTAGGTATATCACATCCACCGCTTCTCCCTTATCCACAAGGCTCGTTATCCTATCAAAGAACGCTATCAGATTAGTTTGACACGATTTGTTCTTTACAAATCCATGCTGGCTATTCCCTATCACCTTACCACCTTCCAAGTGTTTGGAGATGATTTCTTTGATTACCTGCTCCATTATCTTCCCTGGCACAGAAGTTAAACTAACTGGTCTGTAGTTTCCTGGGTTGTTTTTATTTCCCTTTTTATAGATGGGCACTATATTTGCCCCCTTCCAGTCTTCTGGAATCTCCCCGTCTCCCATGATTTCCCAAAGATAATAGCTAGAGGCTCAGATACCTCCTCTATTAACTCCTTGAGTATTCTAGGATGCATTTCATCAGGCCCTGGTGACTTGCAGGCATCTAACTTTTCTAAGTGATTTTTTTACTTGCTCTTTCCTTATTTTCTCTTCTAAACCTACCCTCTTCCCGTAAGCATTCACTATACTAGACATTCCTTCAGACTTCTCAGTGAAGACTGAAACAAAGAAGTCATTAAGCATCTCTGCCATTTCCAAGTCTCCCGTTACTGTTTCCCCCTCCTCACTGAGCAGTGGGCCTACCCTGTCCTTAGTCTTCCTCTTGCTTCTAATGTATGACAGATACCAATGTCCTGGCTGTAGATGTTCCTCCACGGTGGCCTCAGGGCTGGAAGAGCTCCCACTCCCTTCTATTACCTGGGGGCTGCAGCAGGGGCACAGAGCTTCTCTGGTCTCACTCCTTTTACCCCTGCCCCGCTGTGGCCCTGACACCAGAGAAGCTCTGTGCCCCTGCTGCAGCCTCTGCGCCATATCAGGGAGTGGAGCTCCTCCAGCCCTGGGGCCACCGTGAGGGAGACTTTTCCAGGGGGACCCAATTTGGCCAGGGGCCCCGGGACCCCGACAGCCTGGATGTAGGGTTATGTGCGACCACAGCCCCTCTATGTACCCCAGGAACATCTACAGCCAGGACATTGGTATCTGTGCCCCCCGAACCCACAAAGCCCCCAGGGACCTTACAGCCAGTATGTTGGTTCTGTGCCCCCCCCATAAATCTCCTAAGCGCTCCAAGACCCCTCCAGTCTGCATGTAGGTATCTGTGACCCCCATAATTCTCCTAAGACACTCTGGGGACCCCTCTAGTCTGCACGTAGGCTATCTTTGACCCCCAGAAATCCCTGAATGCCCCAGGACCCCTACAGCCTGGACTTAGGTATCTGTGACTCCACGAACCTCCTAAACCACCCAAGACACCTCCAGCTATGACGTAGGTATCTGTTCCCCCCTCAACCCCCAATCCCCTCGGGACCCCTAGACCCTGGACGTAGGTATCTGTGTCAGCCCCGATCCCTAAGCACTCCCATTACCCCTTCAGCCTGGACGTAACTACCTGTGACCCCCACGAACCCCCTAAGCCCCCAGGGATCCCCTACAGCCTGGACACAGGTGTCTGAGCACCGCACGAACCCCCTAAGCTCCTCGGGACACATCCAGCCTGGATGTATCTGAGCCCCCAGTGAACCGACCTCATCTCCTCGGGACACCGACAGCCTGTACCTAGGTATCTGTGCCCCCCACAAACCCTCTATACCCCCAGGACCCTCCAGCCTTGATGTAGGTATCTGTACCCCCACAGCCCCCCTGGGACTCCTACAGCCTGGAGGTTCGTATCTGTGCCCCCCATGAAACCCCAACCCCCCCCTGCCCCCCTCCAGCCTGGACATAAGTATCTGTGCAACCCCATGAACCCATAAGCACCTGTAGGGACGCCTACAGCATGGACTTAGGTATCTGGGGCCCCCCAAAACCTCCTAAGCCCACCAGGGACCACTACAGCCTAGAGATAAGTATCTGTGGCCCCCTGAACCCCATAAGCCCCCCCTGGATCCCTCCAGCCTGGATTTAGGTATCTGTGCCCCCTACGAACCCGCTAAGCTCCCCAGGGACCCTCCAGCCTGGACGGAGGTATCTGTGCCCCCCCACAATCCCTAAGTGCCGAGACACCCCTCCAGCCTGGAGGTAGGTATCTTTGCCGAACACAAACTGCCTAAGACCCCCCCCATCGGGAACCCTCCAGCCTGGATCTAGGTATCTGTGCCCCCCCAACACACTAATTCCCCCTGGAAGCCCTATTGCCTGAACTTAGGTATCGCTGCCCCCCACAAACCCCCTAAGCCTCCCAGGGACCCCTACAGCCTAGACGTATGTATCTGTACCCCTCAGAAAACCCCTAATCCACCCGGGGACACCTACAGCATGGACCTAGGTATCTGTGCCCCCCAGGAACCCCCTAAACCCCCCAGGAACCACTCCAACCTGGACATAGTTATCTGTGCCTCCCAAAAAAACCCTAAGCCCCCCAGGGACCCCTAGATCCTGGAGATAGGTATCTCTGCTGTTCACAAAAATTCCTTATACTCCCTGGAACCTCTCCAGCCTGGACGTACATAGCTTGTGCCCCCCCACAACCCCCCTAAGCCCCCCGGGACCCCTCCAGCCTCGATGTAGGTATCTGTGCCCCCCAAAGCCCTAAGCCCCCCCAGAATGCCTATAGCCTGGACGTAGGTATCTGTGTCCCCTACAATACCACTAAGCCCCCCCAGGGACCCCTCCAGGATAAACATAGGTATCTGTGCCCCTCACCAAGTTCCTAAACCCCCCAGGGATCACTGTGCTCACCACAACCTCTAAGCCGTCCAGGGACCTCTCCAGCCCGGACGTAGATATTGGTGTCCTCCAGGAAGCCCTTAATCCCCACCAGGACCTCTACACCCTGGACGCAAGTACCTATGCCCCCCACAACCCCCCTAACTCCCCCAGAGTCCCGACCATCCTGGACGTAGGTATCTGTGACCCTACGAACCCCCCTTAAGCCCCCCGAATGCCTCCAGCTGGACGTAGCTATCTGTACCTCCATTGACCCCTAAGCCCCCAGGGATCTCTACAGCCTCTACGTAGGTGTGCATGCTCTGTGCATTACCCTGAGTGGCCACACAGTGTCACTGTTGCTCATGCAGGAAATGCTCTGGGCATTACCCTGCGTGGCCACATGGTGTCACTCGTTGTTCCATGCGGGAAATGCTCTGGGCATTACTGTGATGGAGTGGGGACTGTCTGTGTGGGGGATGGGGAGCAGGGGGTGATTTAGGTGAGGTGCCAGGACCTAAGCCTGTAACTCGAGCTAGGCAGGGCTGAGAGAGTGAGCACCTTTGCCCGGGAAGCTGGACACAGGAAGGGGTTGGCTGGAGGGAGTTAGTTCAGTTTTGGTTTGGAGCTGGGTAGTTGGAATTCAGAGAATCCCAAACTGGGAACTAAGCTTCCTGAACCCCCAGAAGGACTCGAAGAGTTAGTTCAGTTTTGGTTTAGAATTCCTTGGTGCAAAAACACCGTGAAACTCCCCTTTCTTCTTCACAGAGGGCTTCAACACCCCTTTTCTCACTCAGGCTCACAACTGCCCAGAATTCGAGAACTGTCCCTGTTCCCATTGGACAAATGGGAGGAGCCTGAGGTACAGAGAAGGGAGGTGACCTACCCAAGGGCCTACACAGCAAGGCGGTGGCAGAGCCAGAAAGAGAAGCCACCAGTCAGACTCCTGTTCTAACAGACAACAAATCCCCCCAGAGGCAGGGATAGAGCTCAGGAACTGGGATGGTGGGAAAATTTCATTCCACCGTTTCTGTCCAAATATCCCATTCAGACTAAACCAGTTTGTTTCTCAGAATCATAACAAGTGAGATGGAAGTTCTTTGCAAAAAGATTTTGTTGCAAAACAAAAGCATCTCCTGTTTGTCACAGTGTGTTAAATTGTAGTCATCACACACAAGGGAGGAGACACTTAGATCTTGAAAATTAGATAAGATGCTTCAGTCTGAGCTAAGTCATTGCTGCTCTAACAATTCCAAATATAAAAAAATACAAATAAAAAAGACTGTTTCAGCTAATCTATTATGTCATAATCTGCTCTGAGTAAACGTGATGGGACACCTCATATTATGCACTACTCTTAGTGACACTCTCCAATGGATCCCCATCCTCCACCCACCATGAGGTAGGTAAGAGTGGATCATTATTATCCCTACTTGAAAGCACACCATGGCCGCT
Organism: Gopherus flavomarginatus; assembly: GCF_025201925.1. NCBI lineage: Eukaryota > Metazoa > Chordata > Testudines > Testudinidae > Gopherus > Gopherus flavomarginatus. The sequence continues at coordinate 10,489,077 of NC_066634.1, read as the reverse complement.
TCACTTCTCCTGCCTCCCCTAGACCCTGGACGTAGGTATCTGTGTCAGCCCCGATCCCTTAAGCACTCCCATTACCCCTTCAGCCTGGACGTAACTCCTGTGACCCCCACGAACCCCCTAAGCCCCCAGGGTTCCCTACAGCCTGGACACAGGTGTCTGAGCACCCCACAACCCCCTAAGCTCCTCGGGACACATCCAGCCCTAAGCCCCCCGGGACCCCTAGAGTATGGAGATAGGTATCTCTGCCATCCGCAAAAACCCCTAATCCTCTCCGGAACCTCTCCAGCCTGGATGTACATATCTGTGCCCCTCCCCACAAACCACCTAAGCCCCCCGGGACCCCTCCAGCCTGGATGTAGGTATCTGTGCCCCCCCAAAGCCCTAAGCCCCCCAGAATGCCTATAGCCTGGACGTAGGTATCTGTGTCTCCTACAGTACCACTAAGCCCCCCCCAGGGACCCCTCCAGGACATACATAGGTATCTGTGCCCCTCACCAAGTCCCTATACCCCCAGGGATCACTGTGCTCACCACAACCCCCTAAGCGTCCAGGGACCCCTTCAGCCTGGACGTAGATATTGCTGTCCTCCAGGAAGCCTTTAATCCCACCAGGACCTCTACAGCCTGGACGCAAGTACCTATGCCCCTCACAACCCCCCTAACTCTCCCAGGGTCCCGCCCATACTGGATGTAGATATCTGTGACCCTACGAACCCCCGTAAGCCCTCGAGGGATCTCTACAGCCTCCACGTAGGTGCGATGCTTATGTGCATTACCCTGTGTGGCCCAATGGTGTCACTGTTGCTCCATGCAGGAACTGCTCTGTGCATACCCCTGTAGTGGCCACACGGTGTCACTGTTGCTCCATGCGGGAAATGCTCTGTGCATTACCCTGGGTGACCACACGGTGCCACTGTTGCTCATGCGGGAAATGCTCTGTGCATTAACCCTGTATGGCCACACAGAGTTACTGTTGCTCCATGCGTGAAATGCTCCTGGGCATTACTGTGATGGAGTGGGGACTGTCTGTGTGGGGGATGGGAGAGCAGCGGGTGACTATAGGTGAGGGACAGGACCTAAGCCTGTAACTTAAGCTAGGCAGCTGGGAGGGGGTCAGCACCTTTGCCCAGGAAGCTGAATAAAGTGACGGGGCTGGCTGGAGGGAGTTAGTTCAGTTTTGCGTTTGGAGCTGGGTTGTTGGAATTCAGGGAATCCCAAACTGGGAACCTAAGCTTCCTGAACCCCAGAAGGACTCGATTGAGGGGTCCTGGTTGTGCCCAAAAGCCCTGCCTGATCCTTCGTTCCTGTTGGCCAAAAAAACCTTCTGTTTTACTGGCTGGCTGAGTCACTGTGTTCCCAGGAAGAGGGGTGCAGGGCCAGATTCCACACACTACGTGACACCCCCTAAGTCCTCTGGGACCCCTGTAGCCTGGACGGAGTATCTGTGCCCCCACAAACTCCTGAGCCCCCCCCGACCCCCTACAGCCTGGACCTAGATATCTGTGCCCCCCACGAACTCCCTAAGCCCCCCAGGGACCCCTTGAGCCTGGACGTAGGTGGAACCCTTCTGCCAGGCTGAACTGATAGCAGCAAGGACTGGGTTCAATACATAGGGGTCCCTTGCCTACAATGTAATGCAAACCAGCTCGAGCCCCCACCCAGTGACATGGGAAAATTTTACATACGCACTCCTAGGTAGCCTCAAAGAGGCAGTACTTCCCCTCTCGCAGGCACAGAGTCTGGGTGTAGCAGAAAATGTTTAATAACGTGAGATAAACCAACATAGCATTAAATTGGGAAACACCTCAACTAGGCCGTGTCCTTTTCCCTGGGCTCATGAGTCCAGCAATCCCCAAATCACCCCAAGGCTCCAAAGTCCAATATCTCCAACGTTTCAAGAGTCCAGCAACCCCAAAATCACCCACAGTTGCGCAACCCCAGAGTTCAAGAGTCTATCTGCAGGGTTTTTCCCCCTGCCAGCCTGAGTAGAAAGGGGCACCTTATGTGGTCCACTGCTGACTGCTCTGCCTCTCCATGGGATTCTGCTTTTGCCTTCCCCACAAACTGCTCAGCTCGGTCCACCAGCTGCTCTGCCAGCCGACCTGTGTTCTGCTCCAGCTGTCCCCAAAACTGCTAGACTCATCTCACTTCCGGGGACACTCCCACAAACTGCTCCTGTCTACCAACTACTGTGTTCTGCAATACAGTTTCAGAGTCCCCCACAAGCTAACCCATCTTTCAGTGATTTCAGCTCAAGAACCTAGAAATTTAACTTTTAAGAGAATAAAAAATCAACACTGCTATTCAACTGTTAAAAGAAAAAAAGTGCAATTGGTGACTCTAGCTCACCCAAGGAGCCCACTCCCTTGTCTAGTGAGTGCCACTCAACTGATGGTGAGAATCCCTGTCTCAAAGCTGTTTCACAGTTCCTCATCCACACAATCAGGGTGACAACACTCCACATCTCACACCCCAACAACAAATAAACTGGGGATACCATAGCTGCCAAAGTAACCATCCCAGGCTGCCGTGGCCGTGTCACGCACGGTGAGTGTGTCTATGCAAACATGATCAGACCCTGAAATCCTTTTCCACACTTGCCATAATTCACCACCAGATGTGAGGGTAGAGTTCATCCTGCTTCTGCTTACATAGGTATCTGTGCCCCCCACAACCCCCTAATCCCACCAGAACCCATCTAGCCTGGATAATGGTATCTGTGCTCTCCACAAACCTCTAAGCCCCCCAGGGAACCCACAAGCCCAGATGTAGGCATCTGTATGCCCCACACACCCTTAATACCCACAGGAACCTTCCAGACTGTAGCTAGGTATCTGTGACCCCTAGAGCCCCACAAAGTCCCTCGGGACCCCTACAGCATGGATGTTTGTATCTGTGACCGACAAAAACCGCCTAAGCTACCCAGGGCCACCTACCATCAGGATGTAGGTATCTGTTCCCCTCCTCAAACACACCTAATCCCCCCGGAACCCCTCCAGCCTAGATGTAGGTATCTCTGACCCCACGAATCCGCTAAGACATGACAGGACCCCTCCAGCATCGACATAGGTATCTGTGCCCACACAACCCTCCTAAGACCCCCAAAACCCCTCCAGCCTAGACGCAGGTATCTGTGCCCAGCATGAACCCCCTAAGGTCCCTAGGACCCCTCTTGCCTGGATGAATGTATCTGTGCCCCTTACGAACCCACTGATCCTCCCAGCGACCCCTACAGCATGGAAGTAGGTATCTGTACCCCAAAATTCCCCAAAGCAACCCCAGGACCCCTACAGCCTCGATATAGGTATCTGTGCCCCCGCACAACTCCCTAATACCCCCAGAACTCCTCCAGCCTGGACGTAGATATTTGTGACTTCCAGGAACCCCCAAAGCCCTCCCCAGGACTTCTCCAGTCCCTACATAGGTATCTCTGCCCCCACCAGCCTTCTAAGACCCATAGGGCCCCCACCAGCTGGTTATAGCTATGCGTACGCCACACAAACCCCCTAAGCCTCCCCAGGGCCCCCTCCAACCGGTACGTAGGTATCTGCGCACCCACAAACCCTTAAGTCCCCCAGGGACCCCTCCAGACCATACGTAGGTTTTCTGTGACCCTTACCAACTCCTTAAACCCCCAGGGACCACTACAGCATGGACGTATGTATCTATGCTCACCACAACCCCTAAGCCATCCAGGACCTCTCCAGCCCTGACGTAGATATTTGTGCCCCCTCATGAAGCCCCTAATGCCCACCAGAATGTCTCCAGCCCTGGACGTAGCTATCTGTGCCCCCCATGACCCCTAAGTCCCCCAGGGATCTCTACAGCCTACATAGGCGTGATGCTCTGTGCATTACCCTGCATGGCCACATGTTGTCACTGTTCCTCTATGAGAGAAATGCTCTGTGCATTACTCTGCGTGGCCACATGGAATCACTGTTGCTCCATCCAGGAAATGCTCTGTGCATTTCCCTGTTTTTTTCCCTGCATTGGCCTACATGGTGTCACTGTTTGCTCCATGAGGAAATGCTCTGTCATTACCTGGTGTGGTCACAAGGTGTCAATGTTGCTCCATGCGGGGAAATGCTCTGTGCATTACCCTGTATGGCCACACGGTGTCACTCTTGCTCCATGAAGGAATGCTCTGTGGCATTACCCCTGCGTGGCCACACGGTGTCACTCTTGTTCTCAATGCAGGAAATGCTCTGTGCATTACCCTTGTGGCCACACGGTGCTACTGTTGCTCCATGCGGAAATGCTCTGTGCATTACCTGTGTGGCCACATGGTGTCAGTTGCTCAGCTGGGGAAATGCTCTTGGCATTACTGTGTGGAGTGGGGACTGTCCTGTGTGGGGGATGGAGAGCAGCGGGTGACTTTAGGTGAGGGGACAGGACCTAAGCCTGTAACTTAAGCTAGGCAGCTGGAGGGGGTCAGCACCTTTGCCCAGGAAGCTGAATAAAGGAAGGGGCTGGCTGGAGGGAGTTAGTTCAGTTTTGGTTTGGAGCTGGGTTGTTGGAATTCAGGGAATCCCAAACTGGGAACTAAGCTTCCTGAACCCCCAGAAGGACTCGATTGAGGGGTCCCTGGTTGTGCCCAAAAAGCCCTGCTGTATCCTTCGTTCCTGTTGGCCAAAAAAACCTTCTGTTTTACTGGCTGGCTGAGTCACTGTGTGTCCCAGGAAGAGGAGGTGCAGGGCCAGATTCCACCACAACTACGTGACACCCCTAAGTCCCTCTGGTACCCCTGCAGCCTGGATGTATGTATCTATGCTCACCACAACCCCCTAAGCCATCCAGGGACCTCTCCAGCCCTGACGTAGATATTTGTGCCACCTCATGAAGCCCCTAATGCCCACCAGAATGTCTCCAGCCTGGACGTAGCTATCTGTGCCCCCCACGACCCCTAAGCCCCCCAGGGATCTCATACAGCTCTACATAGGCGTGATGCCTCTGTGCATTACCTGCATGGCCACATGTTGTCACTGTTCCTCTATGAGAGAAATGCTCTGTGCATTACCCTGCGTGGCCACATGGAATCACTGTTGCTCCATCCAGGAAATGCTCCGTGCATTTCCCTGCATGGCCACATGTGTCACTGTGGCTCCATGCGGGAAATGCTCTGGGCATTACTGTGATGGGTAGGGACTGTCTGTGTGGGGGATGGGAGAGCAGGGGGTGACTTTAGGACCGGACACGTGCTCAGCCTGTAACCTGAGCCAGGCGGGGGGAGGGGTCAGCACCTTTGCCCGGGAAGCTGGACACAGCAAATGGCCAGCTGGAGGGAGTTGGGTTAGTTCAGTTTCGGTTTTGGTCTGGGTGGTTGGAATTCAGGGATTCCCAAACTGGGAACTAAGTTTCCTGAACCCCTAGAAGGACTTGATTGTGGGGTCCTGCTTGTGCCTCCAAGCTTCTGCTGTATCCCTTCGCTCCTGTTGTCCAATAAACCTTCTGTTTTACTGGCTGGCTGAGAGTCACTGTGAGTCCCAGGAGAGGGGTGCAGGACCGGACTCCCCCACACTCCGTGACAGACCCTAAGCCCCTCCGAGACCCCTGCAGCCTGGACGTAGTTATCTGTGCCTCCCACCAAACACCTAAGACACTCAGAGATCCCTCCAGCCTGAACTTAGGTATCTGTGCCCCCCACAAACCCCCTAAGCCCCCGAGGGACCTATACAGCCAGAACATTGGTATCTGTACCCCATATAGACTCCATAAGCCCCTTGCGACACTCCAGTGTGCACGTAGGTATATGTGCCCCTCAGAAACCCTCTAAGCCCCCAGGAACCCCTACAGCCTGGACATAGGTATTTGCACTCCACAACCCCCCTAACCCCCCTCCCGGGACATCTACAATCTGGACGTAGATATCTGTGCCCCTCACGAAACCTCTAACCCCCCCTGGGAACGATACAGCCTGGACATACGTATCTGTGCCCACTCGAACCCCTAAAACCCACTGGTACCCCTACAGCCTGGACATCATAGGTGTCTTTGGCCCCCACAAATCCCCTAAGACTCCCAGGATGCCTCCAGCCTGGACGTAGGTATCTTTGCCCCCCACTAACCCCCTAAGCTCCCCTGGTAAACCCTACAGCCTGGATGTAGGAATATGTGCCCCCCACGAACCCTCTAAGCCCCCATGGGACCCTAGAGCATGGAGATTGGTATCTGTGTCCCCCCCAAACTCTCCTAAGCCCCCCAGGGACCGCTATGGCCGGACATAGGTATCTGTGCACCCCAAGGCCCCTAAGATCCCACCGGACCTCTGCAGCCTGGCTGTAGGTGTGACGGTGCTGCCCGTGGGAGCCAGCTCAGCTCACTCAATCAGAGTGAATTGCAACAAAACAGGGCAGACAAAATCCCAAACGCTGCTGGTTATTTCAATACTTAGATTTACCAAGCCAGCACAAAACAGCTTCTGTAGTACCTCACTGGTTACTTAGAAGTTTAAACCACGCAGTTCCCTTAAAGTACCCAGCCTCAGGCCTCCGTCCAGACACACCTGTTAGATATGATGATGATTCCTGAAAATCTTACTTCATCATATAAAAGAAAAGATTCTTCCGATCCCAAAGGATCAGCCACATAACCAGGTTCAATTATAACTTAGATTTTACCTAAAATACATGCTATAGCCAATTCTTATTAACTAAGCTAAAATTATTAGAAAAGAAAAGAGAGAGAGTGAGTGTTGGTTAAAAGATTAATAGACATATAGACTTGAATTCAATTTTTGAGGTTCAGATACAAAGTAGAGATGAGCTTGTAGTTGCCAAAAGCCTTTTAGAAATAGTCCATAGGTTATAATCCAATGTCCATATTCAGGGTGGCTCCAGTCAATGACTGGGGATTCTCAATCCTTGTGGCTTAAGGTTTCCCCCTCTTGAAACCCAAAGCAGATCTGAGATGAAGAAGGATCGTGTCCCAGGTTCTTAAAACATTTCCAGCAGCCTTTCAGCCTGAGAAAACAATAGGCTTAACTCTTCTTCCAAACATCCCTGGCAATTAGTTACATCCATCAAACAGTTCAGATACAGATTACCACAACCTTCAAAGAGACACAGACAATAATACTATTTCACTCAAGTATCATCATAAATGTTAATATTCTTTTTTTGCTCTTTGAATTAAAACTATAGCAATAGACAAGACTTGTTTGCTGACATCACAAGACCTGAGCAAACACTTCCCCTTCTACCTCTAACACTGCAGACTTGCATTTCAAAGCTCTGTTCATTTACATATCTTGTTAACCAGTTTTTAAGGTTCACCCACGGGTCAGGTCAGTCGGTGAGGTGAGTTAATTAACTCTTTCTGGCCCTGTCACCTTTCAATGAGATATTAGATTATACTTATGTCAGGGACTCTAACCCAGACGGCAAAGTTCGTTGTCTGACCGCGAGAGAGACAGGCAACACCAGCAAGGTCCTACCAAAAGCTCTTTATTGACAAGTGCACGCATCAATAGAGAGCAGCTCGTCTCCAGAGAGAACCAGCCTGCTCTTTACATCTTAGTATAAGCCTATGTAGACAGTTCCGTCGCGTCATAAATTATTCACTGGAGCAACCCACCCCCTTCTTCTAACAACTAGAAACTAGACACCTTTAGTATACATGCATGCCTAAAGTTAGAATGTAGGGGAGTTAAAAACAAACAAAGAACAAAACCAGGGAGCGAAAACAAGGAGGCTGGGAAACTAGGACTCTTATCAGTTCTTCGAAGGAGCTGCCCGAACACAGCACATGCTGGTACTATGCCAGGAATGCAGCTTCTCTCTTATCTCACTTTTCCAGCGCTTGTGAGACATGCTGCTGCTTCTCAGTGTTTTCCACTCCAGAGGATTACCCACAAACCTCTGTTAGCCTGACTTTGGTCAGTTTGGCATACCTGGTTTTGTCTGCTATATCTTTATTCAGGCCTAACAATCCCCCCTTTGTCCCTAGAGGACCATAATGGGACTCTTGGGACACATATCCATTTAACAATTGTACGGGGGAGGCTAGTAAACCATGACCCAAGGTCTGAGTGGAGGTCCTTAAAACTAAAGTGTGATCAAGAGATATAGCATGGAAAACAACAGCAACATTCTTAATAGCTTGTACATCTTTGTCAATTAAGCCAGAGTGATTAACAGCAAAGCAACATTTTTCCCCAATGCGAGCACAAGCCCCTCTCTAATTCAGCATTCATGGCATTTAGCACACGTCTATTTTGCAAAGTTACTTCTGCTACTTCATCAGTCTTTCGTTGCAACTTTTGGAAAGCGTCTATTAATGCATTAGCGGTTTTTTTCAAGCTCTGCAGAAATATTTACAACTGCTCTCTTGAGCTTAGCCACCCACAATCCAGGAATGAGTGCACGGACAAAAGAGTGGAATCCTGTTTGTCTGACAACTAAGGGATTGGGGCACTGACTATAAATCAGTTAGGTATACCAAGTGGTCTAATTCCCAGATGTTTCGGTGAATAATCCAGTCCCATGTGCATCCTCCCCATGGACCCGTCAGGATTCGGTATGTGGAAGCCCACACCCCCCGGTCCAAATGCTTGGAAGGAGCACTGTAAATGTTTACACTTCCACCCAGAAAGTCTTTAGTATATCTCCATGACCACAGATCAGATGGTACTCCTGATGTGTCTGTAAGGGCAGTGGGCCAAGTCTGGTACTCAAGATCACTCCAAATGGCCATCAGCTGGTCATTCAGGAAATTCTGAATCTCCAAACATACTAGATCCCACTGCAATGCCTTCCCAGCCTCAGTGATATTTAATACCATCTTTCCTTGGTGTAGTACTATATTACATTGTCATTTAACTATTTTCAGGTACTTTTAAAAGGCATTGACATTAATAGCATAGGAGGGGGTTACATTATTAGTCACTGGAATGGTTTCAATACAGGTAAAATTTCCAGTGGCAGAACAAACTCTTCGGGTACTTGTTATTTAAAATCCAATTAGAGAGAGCAATACATGCTGAAGAATTTATCCACAACACAGGGCACAGCCTGTAGAATAAACCCCAAAATCCAATCAATACCACATTCCCAAGCATGGGTCCCACAAATTTTTTCTGCCAGTGTACAATTCTTTGTTTCTTCACCGGGGTCAGTTCTTAATGCCCTTTCTAGTCAGGAATTCCTGGACTTTAGCAATTTCAGTGGAGTGAGTGTTCCTTCTTCTTTCCCAAAACAGTCTTGGTGCAGCATCATATAGGGGAGAGGTTACTAGCACATCACCCTGTAATGGTTTTGCTTTTTCTAGAAAAATTCAAAGGCACAGTAGATCTGTCAGTGGATAAGGGAGAGGCTACTAGCACGTCACCTTGTACTTTTTCCCTACTGTCCAGAAGGCACAGTGGAGCTAGAAGGTGAAATAGGCTAATCATCAGTAGGAGAATTCTCCCAATGTGGAGGGGTCTTTTTTGCAGTGAGAATCTTGGGTCCAAGCAGTCAGTCTTTGGTACTTCACAGCGGTGTTGGTAGTCATCAGGACTTAACGGCCTTTCCAGCATGGAGCCAAGGCAGTCTTTCGTTGGTGGACCTTTACATCAATCCCGTCTCCTGGTTCCAAGGAGTGGCAGGGCTGCTAGGGTCTTTGGGTAGCGCTTCCTTACCAGTGAGAAAAAAAACTTAACACATTTCATTAGTGCCTGGCAGTGTTTTTCAGATCTCATAGCTGCATGGGCAAATTCAAGCCCTCCTTTTCCTGGTTGTTAACCAAGTCTTAACTGTGAGCAGTGTCCTTGAATGGAGTCAGTGTCTTATCTATAGCCTGAGCTTGCTATTTTATTTTATTTTATTTTTTCAGTTAATTCATTCTGTTCTTTGTGCTTCTTCCCTTCTTGGCTTCTTTTAACCTGCAAAGGAAACTTTCACTTTTTACTTATACACCTTTTTCCCAACAATGAACACCTACACATTGTCATTATACAGTACATTAGTCTTATTATTTAATATATGCCACACACACCCTTTTACTAAAATAACCTTATTACAGAGCTTTCGAGCAACAAGCCAGGACAAGCACACCCACTTTGAGGAGTTCACTCAATACAACCTCTAGTCCAATAGCCTTCCACCATCCCCAGCCCTCTGGCTAGAAATCTGAGGTAGCCAGAAAGATCCCATGTACAATATGGGGAGTGGGTTAACTTTTCATGTCCTTGCTTTCAAAGACTGTTGGTACGCAAATTTTAACAACAATTTTTGCAATTAACAATTTGACCAATAAAGTTTCTTTTCCTTACTTAAGGAAATGCATTAGACTTTAGTATATCACATTCTCCTGATTTATCTAAACACTTTGTATTCCAAGTTGAACAAAACAAGTATCTGCATTTTAATTTAACCTTTTTGTTTGATTTTAAACTAGATTATTTTATAAAAATATTAAACACAAAAATTCCGGCCACAAGACAAACACCACAAGACAGAACATAGAACACAAAACATAATTTCTATTGTGCCAGTAAATGCATGGTACGTTGAATGCTGTTTAGCTGGCATCAGTTTTCTCTGATTATCTGAAAGACAAAAAAACAGAGGTCTACCCCTTCTGGGCAGACAATCATTGCTTAAAATAGACAAATACCCTTGTTGATTTCAGGAAAAACAGAGGAATTATCCCATATTTTATGTGTTTCATAGGCAGCCCAGGTTTCAGTGGCTCCTACCTTATCAGTTAGATAATTTGCATGAATACAGATGCTTTCTGGCTTGCTTTTTACTTTTAACTCTTGCTTTCAAACACTGAAAGAAAACATCACTACTTATAGTGCCCTTACAGCCTAATAAAATTTCAATTACATAGCACTATATACATTCTTCAGCTAATTTAACTAAATTCTAAATGATTGCAATTAAACAATTTCTTGCCTCAATTTATTTACAAACATTTCAAAGACACCAAGAACTTTCCTCTTTAGCATTTTTACAAAGTTCAACTGCTGTTTCCTCCAGCAACTACAGAGTTAACTTCTCACTCTCCCTTAAATCACTTGCTTGTCTCCCAACAGCCACTTTTATCAACTCAAATCACCATTCCAAGTAAGTTCTGGTATTTGAAATCCCCATGCTTACACTTACTGACTCCTTCCTTCCACTACACCCTTAAAGTTTTCCAACCTGTTTTCCAATCTCTCTGTCTGTTGCCTGCCCGCCTGGGCCCGATCCTGCTTTTCTCACTGAACCGTCCCTTCCATAGGCACCAACTTCTTCCACTACCAGTTTAGCTAGGAGGGTGGGCTTCTCAACTAGCCCCCCACCCCTCTGGTCTCTTCCCTTAACATCCTTACTCACAAGACTACCGAGTCCTCCTTCATGAGGCTTGCCACCTAGACGAAGACACATGGCCCATTGGGCAAAGGCCATTTACTTAACATATAATTTGAAGGACTACTCTTAGAGGGTTTACCCAGAGACTCATTCATCTGTTTGACACTTAAACAGAAAAGAGAATTACACAGAGAGCAGAGGGAATTACAGTCTAAGCCAGACTTTCCCACTTCTATACACTGACCGCTACAGGGGACAGGACAGAAGGATCTCAATTTAACCTCAGAGCTGTCTCGCACACATGGCTTCCACTCCGAGGAATTACGAACAAGAGGTTCAGTTCCACCCACACTCCTAACACCAAAATGAACAGAGAAAAAAAACAACAACAGTAACTGGTTAAATAGAACAGAACCAGAACCAGATAGTGTTTCCTTATCCTATTAGGACTCACTTTTACTCATGCAGTTCTCAGCATATAACACCAACAGTACCAAGCAAAGCAAACACAAAATAACAAGGGTAAAACAAATAGATGGTGTAAATTCTGCAGGCTCCCCCCTTCTTAATTGCTCACCAAACTGTGACAAATTTCTGTTACCAATCTATCCCTCATGTCAGATGATCAGGCTGACACTACAGGATCGTTGGGGGAAGATAAGAAAACACACCATATAACTGAATTTTAAAGCTTCATTAATAAAATAATAAAACAACAACGGAGAGTGTTGGGAACGCTCCCACATCACTCAGGAAAATATTAATGCCCCAAGCCCGAAGCTCCTTTCATACTTACACACGTACGTCCAGACTGGCCACTTCTGTGTATAATGTTCAGAGGAGGGGGAGAGGTGGAAGGGAGATTATCCTGTATACAGCTTGTCCAGAATTTCCAACATGCTTCTGCTCTTGGGAGGGCTGTTCTTTTACACCCTGGAATCTCCTGCGGCGTCTCTTTCAGAGATTCCAGTCCAGGTCGGCTGCCTGTGGCTTCTTTGGTGTCACCAAGCCACACCGACTCCAGGGTCACAAAGGCACACTGTTGGATCTTACTGGACAGTTAAGCTTTGCAAATGTAATTTCAGTTCTGTAACTTGTATTTCCTTTGCTTCGCCTCTGTCTATATTTTTTCCTTCACAGCCAGCTGGGGCCGAAAGCAGCCCCTCCCTGCACCAAGCACAGTCCGCGCCGATTCCTGACCCTGAACGCAGAGCACCCCCCTCCTTCCATCCCGGGGCCAAGATGATTTTTAAATTAACCCGTTCCTTATGTCTTTTTCTTTCTTTTTCTCTTTCCCATTAAACATTCTAGTAGCAATGCTAACTACTTCAGACAAACTTTTCCCTTGCGTACCATCTGGATGCTTTCTAAACCTTTTTGCAATATCCTTTGCACATTGTGACATGAAAACCATTTTAACCATCTCCTTTCCATGATCAGTTTCAGGATTTAAATTCCCATGCTTTTTAACTTCACAAATCAGTCGAGCACAAAAGTCAGAGAGGTGCTTATCTGGATGCTGGACACAAGCAGTCACCTTGCTCCAATTTGGAGTAGCCTCCCCTGCATCTCTAATACCATTCAAAACAGCTTTTAAAAATCCATCCAACTTTGTCTTTTGAGCTGGATTATTGGGATTCCAGTTAGGGTCAGTAATTAGCCAAGGTGCATTCAAATGAGCTGCAGATTTTTCTTTTACTTTTTGTCTTTCATCTTCTGTCATGAGAGTATCTAATAACTGATTTACATTTGCCCAAGTGGGCACATGAGTGAAAAAGATTATGCAGAACATTCTTTCCACTGCCTCAGGATTGTCTCATAAGTGAGGCATAGTGCACTGCCAGTTAAACAAATTTGAAGTTGCAAACAGGGTATGGGTAAAACCATCTCATGTTCCCCAGCAACCAGTAGAACCAGATAAGTTCTCAATGAGGCTTGTAATATCAGAGGTGTCTCAGAAACATTCTCTCTCATGGAGTTAAGTAACCTAGTGGGGGTCCACAAGGGCAAGGACAAGGGCTGCTGTAATATTGGGGGTGTTTGAAAAGCAGTCCCTGACCAAGTTTGCAAAAGGCTGGCTGGAGGCTGCACAGAGGGGGTGAGGCTGCCTGATTCCTCTGAAGATGAGGGACCATCACTCTGAGCTCCCCCTTGATTCTCCTCTGTCCCTGAACTGTCCCTAACCTGCTTTTGAATCCTTGCACTCCATCAGACGGGGAAGAACAGGAACAAAATTGTCCTCCTCCCGGTGCGGCTCTGGTGCATATGGTGGGTGATTTTTTTACAAGAGCTCTCCATACAAACAGCTTCAAAAGCTACCCATCCCTCCATGGGTTTATAATTATACCATACAAACAAGTAATCCATTTGTCTCGGCCTAAGATCAACCAAAATATCCCTTAAGGAGTTCCTCCTATCTGTGGAAAAGGTTTCACCCACCGGCCAGTCTCTAGTTGGGGACAAATGAAAGGTAAATGATGGCCATTGGATCCAACACAGATTTCTCATCTTAAATTTAACTAGATCAGCTGTCTCAGAAATCTCTTTCCAATCTCTAAGTATCAGAGACAACGGGGCATCCCCCGGGCACTTACTGCCAACTTGTCTCATTTTAATGAAGGGACTCTAACCCCTCCTCCCCGGGTCGAGGTAAAGGGACTCTAACCCCCACCTCCCCGCGTCGAGCGCTCACTTACCTCTCCAGGGACTTGAACACCTGGACTGAGACTCAAACCCAGGCTGGGACTCTAACCCAGACAACTTGGATCCTGTGCAAACCTGGACTGGGACTCTAACCCAGACCTAAGTAGTCAGGGACTCTAACCCCGACAACCTGGACCCTACTCAATGGGTAGGTGGACGTTGCTGGATTTCTACGAGTTTCAGCTGGTTCACAGAACACGCCTTATCGCCAACGCAGAGATCAGATCACCAGGCAAGTCTCCTCTAAACTGGAGGATGCGCGCTGCGTTGCCTCAGGGTCCGATCCCCCGCCGGAGAGTCAGACGGGTCCCGGCGGAGTCGCCAAAGATGTCAGGGACTCTAACCCAGACGGCAAAGTTCGTTGTCTGACCGCGAGAGAGACAGGCAACACCAGCAAGGTCCGATCAAAAGCTCTTTATTGACAAGTGCACGCATCAATAGAGAGCAGCTCGTCTCCAGAGAGAACCAGCCTGCTCTTTACATCTTAGTATAAGCCTATATAGACAGTTCCGTCGCGTCATAAATTATTCACTGGAGCAACCCACCCCCTTCTTCTAACAACTAGAAACTAGACACCTTTAGTATACATGCATGCCTAAAGTTAGAAATGTAGGGGAGTTAAAAACAAACAAAGAACAAAACCAGGGAGCGAAAACTAGGACTCTTATCAGTTCTTCGAAGGAGCTGCCCGAACACAGCACATCTGGTACTATGCCAGGAATGCAGCTTCTCTCTTATCTCACTTTTTCCCAGCGCTTGTGAGACATGCTGCTGCTTCTCAGTGTTTTCCACTCAGGGATTACCCACAAACCTCTGTTAGCCTGACTTTGGTCAGGTTGGCATACCTGGTTTTGTCTGCTATATCTTTATTCAGGCCTAACAATTATAATGTCACAGTCTCGGTGAATTGACTGCTGCAGCTCCCCGTAGACTCTGCCTGCGCCTCTCACCGAGCTGGAGTACAGCAGGCGAGGGGAGAGCACTCAATGTATTGCATCTACACTAGACGCGATATATCAACCCCCGCTGGATCGATCGCTGCCCACCGATTCGGCAGGTGGTATAGACATACCCCGAGTATCTGGTGATCGGAGCTGGACCCCCGAGGGGACACATTGAAGGAACTCAGGGGTTAAGGTGCCTCTATTGTCAACTGTCAGGGCTGCTGTGGCTCAGAGGAGGGTGCTTGACTGCCTGGCAGGCTTAGGCGCCGCAAGCCTTGGAGGTGGGAGAAGTGAAGCGGCCACGGCGTGCTCGGGGTGCTCGTGCTCGGAGCAGGGGTGAGCTCGGGCGAGGGGGGGTGCCGCAGGGCAGAGCAGGAGAGTTGCCACAAGAGGGGAGCCTCAGGGTGGAGGGGGGAGCTGCCACGGGTGGGGCGCCTCAGGGCAGGGGTGCGGGGGGGGGAGGGTGCAAGGTGGAAGTTTCGCCTAGGGCATGAAACTTCCTTGCACCGGCCCTGCCCCACGCCCTGCCTGCAGCCAGCCCTGCACCCCCTGCCCTGCCCTGCCGGCAGTCAGCCTCTGTCTCCAGCCAGCCCTGCACCTTCTGCTTTGCCTGCACCAGCCGCATCCTCCCTGCCCTGTCTCCAGCCAACCCCTGATGCACCCCCCTGCCTGAAGCCAGCCAGCCACGCAGCCCTTGCCCTGCCTGAAGCCAGACCCTACCTCCAGCCAACCCCACATCCACTGGTGCCCTGCACTTCCCAGGGCAGTAACCCTGCACATCTGCTTCAATGAGGGGGGCAGGGAGCAGCTGGGACCCACACATGTGCACACCCTAGGGTGACCAGACAGCAAGTGTGAAAAATCGGGACGGCGTGGGGGGTAATAGGATCCTAGATAAGACCCCAAAATTCGGACTGTCCCTATAAAATTGGGACATCTGGTCACCACAGCACACCCCCAGGACTCCTGAGTTCCATTGCTGGGTTTCCTATTGGTTCCTCTGCTGGTTGTTTTCCTTTTTCTGGGGACTTTGGGCAAGTTGCTCCCCACTCTCGGGCTCTGTCCCCAGCAGTCAAATGGGGATTTCATACCTTCCCGCTATTGGAAAGTGCTGGGAGAATCCCCCAGCAAAAGCTGCTCTGACAGTGCTAAGCAGCATCTGACCATTCAAGGTCGGAGCTCACTGCCCAGGAGGAGTGCTTGGCTCTGGGGTTTCACTTCAGCCCAGTGTAGAGAGAGAGCCCTAACCATGGAGTTTGGCTCAAGAAGACCAAGTCTCCAATTTGTTAAGGGTGTTTTGAATTTCAATCCTGTGCTCCAAAGTGCTTGGTGTCAGTTGTAAACTTTAGGAGCATGCTCTCCACTCCATTTTCCAAATCATTCATGAAAATATAGAATAGTACCTGACACCGGACTGATCCCTGCCAGACCCACTAGGTTCACCCTCCCCGTTGGGCAGCTAAACATGGAGAAGGGCTCCTGGAGTCTTGGCTTTCAACCAGCTCTGCACCCACATTACACTGATTGCAGCTGGACTACATTTCCCTCGTTTGCTTCTGAGAATGTCCTATGGGACTGTGTCAAAAGCCTTAGTAACACCAAGCTAGATCCCATCTATTGTTTACTCACCTCTACCAGGCCCAGAACCCTGCCAAAGAAGGAAAGAGGATTGGTTTGGAATGATTTGTTCTTGACAATTCCACGCTCACTAGTCATAAGAACCAAATCATCCTGTAGGTGCTGCTGACAAACTGAGTGTTTAAGAATGTATTGCAGGATCTCTCCAGCTATGGCAGTCAGGCTAGCTAGTCTGTAAGTCCCAGAGGTCTTTTTGTTCCCCTTTGAAAGATAGGTCCTGTCTTGTTCATGGATGGGAAGATGTTCTTTTTCAGGGGTCTCAGACGAGAACTGGGGCACAACACCTGGTTTGTTAAGGCCACAAAAACGGAGGCAGGAACCTCTTCTCTGCTGCTGGCAAAGAACCACAGGTACCTAAAAGATAGGGACTCACATCTTTGAATGGGCTTTAAAAAGGCAGTGGTTAATAAGTTTGGCCCCGACCATTTCTTGTTTCCACAGACTAGACATTTTAGCAAACTTTAGAATTCCTTGGTGCTAAACACTGTGAAACTCCCCTTTCTCCTTCACAGAGGGCTTTAATACCCCTTATCTCACTTGGGCTCTAAACTGCCCATAGTTCGAGAACTGTTCCTGTTCCGATTGGACAGATGGGAGAAGGGAAGTGACCTACCCAAGGCCTACACAACAAGGCGATGGCAGAGCCAGAAAGAGAAGCAACCAGTTCTGACTCCTGTTCTAACAGATGAAAACACCCCAGAGCCCAGGAATCGAGATGGTGGGAAAATTTCATTCAAACCGTTTCTGTCCGAAAATCCCATTTAGACTAAACCAGTTTGTTTCTCAAAATCATAACAAGTGGGATGAAAGATCTTTGCAAAAATATTTTGTTGCAAAACAAAAGCATCTCCTCTTTGTCAGAGTGTGTTAAATTGTCTCCTCGCACACAAAGAGGAGACACTTACATCTCAACCATTAGATAAGATGCTTCAATCTGAGCTAAGTCGTTGCTACTATTAACAATTTCAAAATAAAAAAATACAAATAAAATAGACTATTTCAGCTAATCTATTATGTCATAATCTGGGAAACTTCATATTATGCACTACTTCTAGTGACACTCCCAAATGGATCCGCATCCTTCACCCACCATGAGGTAGGTAAGAGCGGATCATTATTATCCCTACTTGAAAGAGGGAGAAGCTCAGGCTGAGAAAGGAGAATTGACTTGTCTTAGGTCACACAGCCCGTCAGAGGCAGTGTTGGGAATAGGACCGAAGAGCCCTGATTTTCAAACAAACCTTCGGATCTTGAATTTCAGACATTGAATGACCTGAATACTGTGCTCTCAGATGAGCTCCAGACCAACAACAGTGACAGTAATTATTCAGCAAGTATTTGAGGAGAACTGCAATGTTAGAGGGAATCATCAACTGCTCAGAGACAATTAATGCAGAGAAGCAGCAAAATTAATCAAAGATAGAACTGGTTCTGACTTATTTACTTGATCTTAAAAGAGAACAACAAGGACCTGAGTCTCCTCCCTGTCAATATCCCCCTGCTCAACCAATCAGGGTAGAGACGGAGGACGGGAGGCTGAGGGTTCTCACCAGAGAGCCCAAAGGATGGCCCAGGTCACCGGTGGGGATCACTGCCCGAGCACTATTTCAGTCCCACATTTTTGGGTGGACCTTCCATAGTGGGAGCTGCAGAGGACTTCCCTGCAACACACACACACACACCTCCGTCCTGTTGTTGGGAAGGGAACAGGAGAAAGGACAAAAGAAGCAAGAGAAGAAGAGGAGGGAGGGATGGAGGAAGAGGTGAAACAAAAAGGACAAACCCTAATGTCCCCAGCGATTCTAAGGGACAAAATCCCAGGTGCGCAATAAAATTCTGCCTCCTTAAGCTCGTGTTTTCCATGCCTAGAATTCACTTGTCACCAGATAGATCAGACTGAACAGGTTTCAAACCTCCAGGAGGCTCTTACCTTCTAAACAGGGACGGCTGTTTTCTAGTAAAAGA
>NC_066634.1:10172878-10301919 GCF_025201925.1 Gopherus flavomarginatus | reverse complement strand
CAGGGGCCATAGGGTGGAAGGGGGTAGAGCCGCAGACAGAAGGTAGGGGCATGGTTCTGGTGCTGGGGCCCCCACACTTGTTCTCCCTTTCCTGGGGGTTTGGCATCACTAGCCCCGGCTTAGCGAGTAGGGTTCAGTGGTCCCCATAATGTGGGGTGCGACTCCTAGGGGGACACAGAGGAACATTCATGGGGGCACCTCAGGACCTGAGCCAGCCCACATAGAGGGCAGGGAGGGAGCACCACTCTGCCACAGCTCTTCCCCAACCCCACCCTCAGCCTGAGACTCTGGCTCCCAGCCCGGCGTCGACCCCTTTACCCCTGTCCGCACCCCTCACCCCAGCAAGCAACAGCCCCACTCCTCCCAGCCCCGGTTCTTGACCGTGGCTTCTGAGGGGCCACAGCCATGGCTAAGAGGGCACAATGTGAAATGTTTGGGGACCACTGGTTTAGGGTGACGTCCTCAATCACTTCTCTGCAGTCCAATAAAAGCTATTCCTCACTCACCTACCCCTCCATCAGGACGGACTAGGTATGTTCTGCTGCCCTTCACTCATACAGGAAGGAGAATAACATTTCATTTCACTCAATCCTAAAGTGATTGGTAACCCAAGACCATCCCAAACTGGTCATTTTGGGGAAGCGGCCCCATCATGCAGCATAGCTAGGCAGAGTAGGTGTGTCTATGCAAACACGGTCTGTTCCTGAAGACTTTCCCCAGCTCCTCACTAGGTGAGAGAGGGGAGCTCATTCAGACCCTGCTTTCGCTTAGTATTTAAAAACTCCTTAGTGTCCCTATCTCTGCCGGCCTTAGATTTCTCCTCCTGTCCGTTTTTTGACAGCTCAGATGAGGTGACCGAGTGGTTAAGGTGATGGACTACTACCCCATGATGCTCTGCCTGCATGGGTTCAAATCCCATTCTCATCAGAGGCATTTAGTCTTCACCCTCCTTTATAGACAACCATCTCCCCTTCGGTACAATAACAGATCAAACAATGTTGCTTGTGTTACCCAAAATTGGGTCAGTTAGTAAGCTTAGAGAGGACTAATAATGCCCCTCCCCCCCAGAGTCTGGCAGAAAGCAGCACATTTATTAGCTTGATAGCTAAGCTCAAAAGAAGGGATGGGGGAGGGTGTCACACTCATACTCACGCTCCCAGGACAGGCCTGGCAGTGGAGATGTCAGGATCCTTTAAGGTAAGTGTCCCACAGCGCAGCGATGGACGGTGTGATGAAGATCAGTCTCCCTGAGGTGCAATAGAATGTAACACAGCGAACCACTGGCCAGATGGGCCGGGTGAAGGGCATTCACTGGAGGTACAAAGGAGAGTGGGAAAGCCACTTCACAGGCATTCAAAGCGGGAAAGGACACAAGCTGGGGGAGTTTAACAGACCTTCTGAGCATACAGGTTATACAGAGCATACAGATCACTGCTGCTCCTACAACATGATAAGTTCTCAAGCAGCATGTTTCTTACTTTGCCCATATGTCAATGTTGATGATTATTGATGGAAATATTTTGCCATTGGGTTGTGTGTTTACACAGAAATTGACATTTACCAACAAATACACAATTCTTCCAAGCCTGCCTAGTCTGCAGTTGATGGGTTTAGAGGGACACATTCACTCTTCCAGGTCCCCATTCCAGGCCTGTGCTCTCCAGGTTGTCAACTTCCCGCACTGCTGGGATCCTTCCCTCATCTCCCCCCAAACCACTGCCCCACCCCCACTTCTGGGGTCCCCTCCCTACACTGTCTAACTCCACTGCTGGCAGGATCCCTTCCTGTTCCTTTCATTTCCTGCCTCCACTCTGGGCAAAAGCTCTGCACTCTTCCCACACCAGAAGTTGAACCCAGGCCACCTGGGTGAAAACCAGGAATCCTGACCACTAGCCCATAGGGGACTATTGTTGCATCTGACGAAGTGGGTATTCACCCATGACAGCTCATGCTCCAATACGTCTGTTAGTCTAGAAGGTGCCACCGGATTCTTGGCTGCTATTATTACTACAACTCAGGCCTTGGCTACACTGGAGAGTTACAGTGCAGGTGGTGGCTTTACTTCACTGTAACTTACTCCCCGTCCACACTGGCAAGGCACATACAGCGCTGTATCTCCCTGGCTACAGTGCTGCATGTGCTCCACCTCGACGAGAGGAATAAAGAGAACAGAGCTGGTGATGCAGCGCTGGGGTGCCAGTGTAAACAGTGCTTAATCTTACTACGCTGTCACTGACCTCCGGAACCTTCCCATAATGCTTTTAAGTAGAGATAACGCTCTTTGTTTTGGTGTGATGCCTCTGTTTGCTTTGATGTGAGCTCAAGGCTCCCGGAGCTGCTTATCTAAAAACCAAACACAGTTACTGTTTGCAGTGAATGAGCA
Organism: Gopherus flavomarginatus; assembly: GCF_025201925.1. NCBI lineage: Eukaryota > Metazoa > Chordata > Testudines > Testudinidae > Gopherus > Gopherus flavomarginatus. The sequence continues at coordinate 10,299,536 of NC_066634.1, read as the reverse complement.
GAGGCAGGGGGATCCCTTTGGAACACCCACAGCTGGTGTTTGCTTAAGGAGAGAAGCAGCCGGGTGGGCACGGGGGAGAGGGGGGTCTGTTTTGGATCAGTGGCTTATCTGGTCTGTGAGGAAAAGAACAAAGGCGGCTATTTGCATTTAGTGAATGAGAGAGGGGTGGGGGAGGAGGCTTGAACTTGCCAGGCAGGGAGCTGACACAGTGTCAGCTCCAAAAATCCACTCGCTCTGTCTCCCCCACGCTCCGTGTCACACTCCACCCCACCCTCCTCTTTTGAAAAGCACATTGCAGCCACTTGAATGCTGGGATAGCTGCCCAAAATGCACCACTCCCAACAGCGCTGCAAATGTGGCCATGACAGAGTGCTGGTAGCTGTCAGTGTGTCCACACTGCAGCGCTTTCCCTAAACAGCTGTAGGAAGACAGCTTTAACTCCCAGCCCTGGACAGCTGCAAGTGTAGCCAAACCCTCTCTAAGCCGACCCCTTATGAGAACAGCAGGGACTAGCATGACTAGATGTCCCGATTTTTGGGTCTTTTTCTTATATAGGTGCCTATTAACCCCACCCCCATCCCAATTTTTCACATTTGCTGTCGGATCACCCTAGCAGGGGTTGCACACAGGGCTGCATTAACCTTCAGGTGCTGAGGTTTCCCTCTCTCCAATCCCAGAGCCTGTGATCAGGAAACAGACATCAGGGCTCCCAGGTGCTGCACAGACCATGACAGAGATCAGGCCCCATATTATGCAAGGTGCTGTACAAACTCTGGGCAACACTGAGACACCCAGGAGGTTCCCCTCAATTTCCCTGAGCCTCTGCTGCCCAACTTCTTCTGAATCCCTCTGGCTCACCCCCCCCCCCCAAAAAAAACCCACCTTTCCAAACAGTCCTTCTTTCCTTGCCCCCTGATTCTGGTTTCACACCCTGGGACCATCTCCTCTCTTTGTCTCTCCCCCTCCAGGTGAAGCAGAGATGGAGGCAACTTCAGCCACTGGAGCCTCAGCGAGCACTGCAGCCGCCCCGGGGGAGGGGGGGTGTTTGCAGACACAGGAAGGGAGCAGGGGGTGCTGGGAAGAAGGCGGCAGGAGAAGAAAGCTCAGAGATCCAACATGAGGAAATTCCAGGGGGCGGGGCTCTGACACATCCCAGGTGCAGGCAGCTCCTGGGGGCGGGGCTCTGGCTCAGCTCGGGGACAGAGCAGCTCCTCCGGGCGGGGCTCCAGCACAGAGCAAGGGCGGGGCAGCTCCTGGGGGCGGGCTCTGGCACAGCCCATGGGCAGGGCAGCTCCTGGGGGTGGGGCTCTGGCTCAGCTCAGGGGTGGGGCAGCTCCTGGGGGCGGGGCTCTGGCACATTGTGACGCGGAGCCCGGGCTGAACAGCTGCCAGCCCCGCTGGGATCCAGGTGGGGACAGAGACTGGGGCCCGGGGGTTCCCCTTGGTGTGGCTGGCGGGGGCGGGAGGGGAGAAGCCGGAGCTGCAGGCGGGGGAAGGGCGGTGGGACATTGTGACCCGGAGCCCCCGGGGAATGAGAGGCGCTGGGGGGCAGGAAAGTGACTCTGCCCCAGGGAGCCTGGGAGAAGCCTTGAAGGCGCCTCGGCCCCAGTGGAGCTGCAGGAGGATCCCCCCGCCCTCCCCGCTGGGATGGGGAAGCCGGGGCCCGGCCGTCGAATAAGGTCACTCTGTGCTTCACAGTGTGCTAGAACCTAGAATGTGCATTAGCAGGGGAAAAGCTGGGGGGAATCGGCTTGTGGAATGGACAAAAGCCTAGTCTGAATTCTCACACCTTGCCCTTTTCACCCCGGCAGGCCAGAGAATAACATCCATGTTTCGCTGCAGATCATCTCATCCTCCCGGGGCAAGGAAATGGCTGCAATGGAGCTGGCTCAGGTAAGAGATTATCAGGGTGGCAGGCTCTGCTTGGAGGTTGAGGAGCAGTAAATGCATAAGAGGGTGGGAATTGCTAGAGGTGGTGGGAAGCAGGAAATATCTCGGGTGGAGAAAGGGAGGGGACAGCATGTGACAAACCTGCTGAGACTTGTGTAGTGTAGGGCGTGATGGGTTGTCACCCCCAGGAGGCAGTTTGTGGAGCTTCTGGGAACTGCTGTGTCCTCTAACCCTCACGCTGGGCTGGCCCTTCTCACACTGCTTTGCTGGAGATTTCGCCAGCCTCTCCAGGGCCTGTTATCACCCAACACAACAGCAGGTGGCGCCATGCAGCCAACTAAGCTACCTGAGTGCATTACCTAAGCCACTCAAGGACAGATAGAAGACAAGAGCCAATTTCCCACTCCCCAACCTTGCACACTTGCTGTAGTATAAATCCAGAATGATACCATCTTATAGTGCACAGGGATCTCTATAATGCAAGCTCATTAATGTAGTTCCCCTTCCCCTCGATATGGGACAGATGTGCACAACAAGTTGAGATTTTCCCCAGACACTTCACTCAAAATACGCTGGTTAAGATAAAGCATCAAACAAGTTTATTAACTGCAGAAAGATAGATTAAGTGATTATAAGTGATAACAAACAGATCAAAGCAGATTATTAAGCAAATAACCAAAACTCAGACTAAGCCTAACATACTAGATGGATAGAATTTGAATTAGCAATTTCTCACCCTGTCTGATGGTACAAGCAGTCCCCCAAGTTTCCATACACAAGCTAGAAATCTCTTGATCCTGGGAGCAGCACTTCCCCCACATCCGTTTTTGTTTCTCAGGTGTTTCCAGAAGTTCTCTTGTGTGGAGAATGAGGCCAAGAGATGATGTCACACCCCACCTTATGTAGCTTTTCCATATGGTAGGAACCTTTTGTTCCAAACTCAGTTCCTAGTCCAGTTTGTGGAAAAATACAGGTACTAAAATGGAGTTTAGTGTCATGTGGTCTGGTCACAGGCCCTGCTGAGTCATAGTAGCCATGACTCATAGGCTGGCTGAAACATTCACAGGAAGGCTAAGCTCTTCCACAGTCCATTGTCTTTGTTGAGCCATCAGCACTGTCTGGCTTCTTCATTGTTGTACCTGAAAGGCTCATTGTGGGTGTTACCCAGAGTAAGCACATTTGAAATACAGATACAGAGTCAATATCCATAACTTCAGATACGAACATGATATGTGCACACAAATAGGATAATCATATTCAGCAAATCAGAACTTTTCCAGTGACACCACACATGATGCATCTTCTACAAAATAGATCATAATTATGTCCTAATCATATTATAATCATACCACTATGATGAATATGGGGGTGTAGTGTCAGATAGGTCCTAATTTCAAGGCACAGGAGTTGGGAATGGAACTTCCCCTCTTTGTGGAAGAGGAAATAACCCTCCAGCCAGGGCTGGGACAACTTCCCAGACTCTCAGCGATGGAGCCTGAATCTACTGACATTTCATTAATTACCACCAACCCCAATCTTTGTGGCAACTGTAAACTTTATCAGTGATGATTTTGTACTCTCTTCTAAGTCATGGATAAGAATGTTAAATAGCACAGGGCCAAGAACCAATCCCTGCAGGAACCTGCTAGAAAGAAATCCACTCGATCATGGTTCCCCATTTACTATCAGAGTTTTAATCTATTTAATGTATGCCGTGTTTATTTTGTATCATTCTAGTTTTTTTTAGTAAAAATATTGTGCTAATCAAGTCATGTCCCTTACGGAAGTTTAGGTATATTACTTCAATACTATTAGCTGCAACCAAACTTTTGATCTCATCCAATAAGGATATCCCGTTAGTTTGATAGGCTCTATTTTCTCTAAACCTTTGTTAATGGGCACTACAATTCTGACCTTCTAACTTCTATTCTTTATGATTGACTTCCTCTTTCTTCCATATATTTTATTTGGAGAGTGCTTGGATTCCTACCAGGGAGCCACTATCAGGGTCCAGAGACAGCCCCATCTCCTATATTAAGCTCTGGCTAGTAGCTATGTGATAAATGTGAAGACTCTGCTTCTGTCTGTCAGATGGGAGACACAAAGGTTCTCTCTTTCTACCCTCTGATGCCTCCTGGCTGCTGTAAGCAAGGTGGGGTGGGACTCTGTTAACATGTGCCTCCCGGAGCTTCCATTTCCCTGGTGCTGCTGTTCCGTGAATAGTGGGGTTGTGAGTGGGTCAGCAGGTACTGAGTATTGGACTCCTGCTCTTTCAGGGGCCGGTGACCTTCGAGGAGGTGGCTGTGTATTTCTCCAGGGAAGAGGGGACTCTGCTGGACCCCACTCAGAGAGCCCTCTACAGAGATTTCATGCAGGGGATCTATGAGACTGTGACCTCGCTGGGTAAGGATTCCTGTCCCTTCTGTTCTTGGAAGGGGAAATGAAGAGTGAAGGTTCATGCCACCCCCACAATGCCATCTGTACCCTGTCCTGTTTCAGCATCACCCCAATAGGCCAGTAACATACATACTTCCAGAGACCCTCCTCTGCTGCAGAACACTTTGGGAACAGAGCACAGGAGCAGCATCACACAATGTCAAATATCTCCTCTTTACTCAAGTAAAACTGGGGTTAGGTCCAGCATAATGAACAGAAGCTTCCTACCCCCAGCCTTCTCTCAAACCCTGAGCCTTCTCTACCCAAACCAGAATGTGCTTGGGGTGTAACAAGCAGGCGGCTGGAGTCAGAGCTGCCAGTCCAGGGTTACTTATCATACAGACACTCAGTGCGTCCTTGAACGCTGGCTGGGAGTATCCAGACAGGGGAGCTCCAGCAGCAGAACACTGAATCTCACCCAGGATTACAGATGACACAACTCCTCGCCGATCTGGATTGCACCCCAGCATGTGAAAATGGCCTAGGTTGGTAGTGACATTTCTTGAGACATGGAGAGTCTTGCTCCCATATCACCAGGTGTAATAAAAATAACAGGAAAAGGCCAAATATGGAAAACTGATTCTTCAGCTTGCTTTTGACCTGCATCATATTTTGCAGTATATTCCAAATAAGGAAATTAACGTGCAACGTATGTGTCATTGTTTGTGGTTTTAAGCTGTAAAAGGCTTGTGTGATTTTTAGCTCAGGAACAGTATTCCAATAGCTGTCGCCCCCTGCGTGCTTGTAACCAAGAAAAGAGCCTCAGGCTGAGCTGATTCAAATGTTAATCCTGTGGTCGTTTTCCACAACAGCCTCAATAGGTCCCTGTGATGGAATGTAAGGCTACATCTAGACTACCCACCGTATCGGCGGGTTAAAATCGATTGTTCGGGGATCGATGTATGGCGTCTCATCTAGACGCCATATATCGATCCCCGAGCGCACTTATATCGATTCCGGAACAACACCAACCCCAACGGAGTTGCTGATTTGACAGGGGGAGCCGCGGACATCGATCCCGTGCGGTGAGGATGGGTGAGTAATCCGATCTTAGATATTCGACTTCAGTTACGTTATTCACGTAGCTGAATTTGCGTATCTAAGATCGATTTCCCCCCGTAGTGTAGACCAGCCCTTAATGTCTTCACACCTTCCCCCTGCAGGAGAATGGCTGTTTGACCAGCTGTTTGCCTTGCTGTCTCTGAGGAACTGGTCTGTGGGTGTTCCCCAGAACTGTAACTTTTTCAGTAATATCATACTGTAAAATCTCACAATTTTACATACAGTGTTACTACTCATTTTAACAGGAGGATAATATTCAGTAGGTTATGCGTTTTCTAATGATACCTCACAAGCCATATTGGGTACAAAATTGATCATAATTTTCTAGAAGAGTGAACACAGGGGTACAGATTGACACAGTGTCTGTGTGTGTGTTCCCAGCAGATATGTGGGTATTTCAATCCCTCATAAGCACAATGTTTGGCATCTTCAAGGACCTGGGGAACTGGTCCTGGGAATTCACTAGTTTAGCAAGTGTGAGACTGCATGAAATTGTGAGACACTTTGGTATTAATAATAAAATAATATAATCTGATAAAATTGCAATGAATCATGCTAGGTATGCCATGTAAAGTGTCAGTGAAAATGTTATGATTTGCCAAGTATGATAATTTTGTTTCTATGTTTCTATCACCTTTGTATTGTGAGTTACAGATATGTAAGGTATATCTGTATTTCCAGACTTGTGCAGTTTTTCTGGGTGACACCCCCAGACATATTGGCATCAACATTGCCTAGCATGTTTGATGGCCCATTGAGGGTCATCAGCTGTACAATGAACCTATGGACCAAGGGGATACACCTATTGAGTCAGCAATACGTACCGGGGTCTGCCTGTGTAATGAAACCTCCAAAGCTTTTCCATGCCATGTGCTGTGAAGCTTGTGTTTGGGACACAGGAAGTACAAGCCACATGGCAAAAGGAATATAAAGCGCAGCTGCATCATCTCCATCTTGTCTTCAATCCCCCTTCCTACCTCTGGAGCAACTTCTCTACAAACTGAACCCTGGAACAAAGGACTGAATGACCCATCCAAGCTGTGGATGCGTTCCAGACAGACTTTCAAGCCAGCAACTCACCAATACTGCTAAGAACCTGATATATCCATTTTGGAATGTATCTGACTGCTTTTCCATTTAAATTCTTTCTGTCTTTCTTTCTTTTAAACCTTTAGTTTAGATGCTAAAGAATTGTCTGGAAGGATGGAATTTAACTTCATTCTTTCATTTGTTCTTTCTTCTAAACATTTAGTTTAATTGCTAAAGGATTGGCTGGCAGCATGGTATTTTGGATGAGATCCAAACCTGGGTAATGTGGCTAACCTTCTACCCACCCACTTCCTGGATCCAATTAGGATCACTCTCCTGCTGCCCTCTGGCCATGCTGTATCACAGTGAGCAGAGTTTTTAAATAACCTCTCACTGTACGGGACCTAGTTGCTGATTAGGAGTCAGAGAACTGTCATGCAATAAAGGGGGCCGTGTGATTTCTTTTTTCAGAGTCTCGTTAACCAGTGTGTGGGATCAGAAGCACAGTTTGTGACTGGTCAGTGAGTTTAACTTCAGTGTTAACCACCAGTATGGGGAGCATCTGCTCTCCCTTTTTCAGCCTGCTCTGACCTTGGCATTTTCAGTGAGGACTGCCCCAGGCACACTAGGTCACACTAAGCACTGAAGATAAATTAACAGAATGTTTTTGATGATCAAGTTGTATGAAATCAACTGAACTCCTTTGTTTTCTTTCATCTGAGCGGAGTTTCTGGTTTTCCAACGTGATATGATCTCCCAGCTGGAACAAGGGGAAGAGCCATGGGTCCCAGAGCTCCAGGGTTCAGAGGAAAGAGAGATCCTGAGATCTCCCCGCACAGATGAGGAAACATTAAACCAACTCAGAATCTGTAAGTGCCTGAAGGAAACATCTAGGATGCCCTACAAAGCTCTTGGGAAGTCTCTCAGTTCATTATTGTCCATAGCAGGGGTCGCATCCGCAGGGTAAATATAGCTCAAGGCTTCCTATAGATGCTAGCAGACACCGGGCAGTAGCTTTCTCCCTTCCCCCTGTGAAGTTGGATGGGATGTGAAGGCTGAATTGATCCCCTTCTCTCTCCTGTTGTGGGGAGCTGAGTTCCTGATTTTTATTTGTCCTCTCTCCAGCACTTGTTTTGGTTTGGCCTTCCCCTTTCCATCCCTGTTTGAGGTTTCTGTCTCTATCACAGCAGGTGATGCAATGACGTGTGAGGTTCAGCACAGACCAGAAAAAGAGCAGGGAAACCAGCCAGGGGAGAAAATGGATAAATTTATTTCCTGTCAGGGAACTCAGAAGGGCCTTAAGGAAACCAGAATACAGCAGGAAATCTGCAGGGAAAAGCAAAAAAAAATACATGTGCTGAGTGTGGGAAAAAACTTCACTTACAGATCAGGCCTTTCTCAACATCAGAGAATCCACACAGGGGAGAGGCCCTGTGAATGCAATGAGTGCGGGAAAACTTTCAGTCGCAGCTCGCACCTTGTTGGGCATCAGAGAATCCACACAGGGAAGAGTTCCTATCATAAATTCTTAGATTAGAAGGTTTGGAAAGGACCTCAAGAGATCATCTAGTCCAACCCCCTGCTCAAAGCAGGACCAATTCCCAAATGGTTCCCTCAAGGATTGAACTTACAACTCTGGGTTTAGTAGACCAATACTCAAACCACTGAGCTATCCTCTCCCTCCTGAATGCAGTGAGTGCGGGAAAACTTTCAGTCGCAGCTCACACCTTATTCGGCATCAGAGAATCCACACACAGGAGGGGTCCTATGAATGCAGTGAGTGCGGGAAAACCTTCAATCGCAGCTCTCACCTTATTCAGCATCAGAGAATCCACATGAGCAAGAAGCCCCGCGAATGCCGTCAGCAGGCCTGCACAACTCGTAAAGTGGTGATGTAGAGAAATCTCTGTATTAACTATCTCTATAAATCTTTATAACGTTGCATTGTGTTATTTTGTATTAAGTATCTTTATCTTTATGACATTGCATCCGGCATGATGTTATTTTGTAATTCATATGACTTGGCATTGTGCCTCTCTATTTTCATACAACTTTGTATTAGATCCCTATATAGAGAATTGGTAGAAAACTTTGTATCAAATGTTATAGCCCCTAAGGATAGTATAGTTAAAGTAAAAGAAAACATGTGCCTTTTTGCTAGAAGTAGAATAAGATCTTCCCCCGCACTCTGTAATCAATTGCTCTATTGACTGAATGAGGTGTGAATGAGTGAGGCTTGGAAGACACCCACCTCCAGACAGCTACAACAGTTGAAGAGGGAATGGGAGCCAGAGCAAAGGACAATACAACTTGTCAAGTGGGCCCAATAAAGAAGAGCAGACATATTGATGGCCTCAGGGATTAGAAGCAAGCACCTTCTTTAGAAAACACCCTCTTTGAGCAGCATTGGGACAACACCCAGAGAAAAGCAGCACAAAGACCAACGAACGTAGACCCAGATTTTGAATCTGGTCTAGATTTGCATAAGAGGGAAGCTGCTATAAATGCGAGGTGTCTTGCAGGAGGACCCCGGATCTCGTCTTGTCACCATCGGACCATCGATTTGGATCTGTAGAAGCCCGGCTCCACCCCTCCCCCATCTAACTCACCTGGCCAGTGCAGTTAAGGGGAGCAACTAGTTGGTAACAACAGCAAGACGGAGTGTGTTTATGTCTGTGTGTGTGCGTGAATGCATGACTGTGATATATATCTCATGTGCATATCATAGAGTATTAATTGATACCTGTATTACTAATAAATGTGGCATTTTGCCTTAATCCCCCTGAAAAGTTCCTGTACAGTACTTTGAGTAAAACAGCGAGGGCCACAATACTCCAAAGAAAACAGCTGAGGACCGAAACCCCCCGGCCCTGCGGAAACACCCCCCACTCAGGACCTCCCAGCCTGGCGGAAACACCCCGCCCAGCCCTGCAGAAACAAACCCTCCTTCCCCAGCGCCGCCCCACCAAAACAGCTGTGGGTCAAAAAGGAAGGTTGGTGGTGGGGAGGTGTTACTTGATGTTAAATCAACCAGGGACTCCCAGCCAAAGAGGTGGCTGGGAGCCCTCAGGGTCAAATTAAAGGGCCTGGGGCTCTGACGACTGGGGGAACCCGGAGCTTTTCAGGGCTGGGGCAGGGATTTAAAGGTCCCAGAGCTCCTGCTGCTGAGGGGAGCCTGAGCCCTTGAAATCCCAGCCTCACTCCATCCCCTGGAGCTGCCGCCAGGATTCAAAGGGCTCTGTGCTGCCTGCAGCCACAGGGATCCCTGAGCCCTTTAAATCTCAGCTGCTGCCGGGATTCAAAGGGCTCTGAGCTGCCCATGGCGGTGGGGAGCCCTGAGACCTTTAAACCTCAGCTGCGGCCGGGAATCTCTGCGAGCAGCCCAGAGCCCTTTGAATCCCGGCCGTGGCTGGCAGGCCGGCCTTAGGAAGTGCGGGGCCCAATTTGAACATTTTTGGCGGGGCCCCGCAGGGATGATTGGGGAGAAAAAAGCCTTTCAGTTTTTAACAACTGGTTCCCTATAAAAAGTTCTGCCACAGTATGTATTTTTTGTACCAGTAGGGTTACCATACGTCCGTATTTTCCTCCCGGATGGCGATTTAAGAACCAAAAAGCCTGACATGTCCGGGAAAGTACAGATGTATGTTAACCCTACCTAAAAGTTCCTTTTTATAAAGATGGGTCTGAACTAGAAATGAGCTCTGCCACTCCCTTAGGGTGTGCTAGGCTGCACATGTGTGGGTCCCAGCTGCTCCCTGCCCATCTCATTGAAGCAGGTGTGCAGGGTTACTTCCCTCGGAACTGCAGGGCACCAGTGAACATGGGGCTGGCTGGAGGTGGGGGAGGGGGAGGATGCGAGAGGTAGGGTCTGGCTGCAGGCTGGGCAAGGGGTGTGGGGCAGGCTGGAGACAAGAGGTGTGGGGTGGGCTGGCTGGCTTCAGGCAGGGCCACAGGGAGGGTGCGGCATGGGTTGGCAGGGCTGGAGACAAAGGAGTGCGGGACTGGCTGGCTTCAGGCAGCGGGGTGCAGCAGGGGTTGGCTGGAGACGGGTTGGTGCAGGGCTGAAGGCAAGGCAGGGGGTACGGGGTTGGCTGGAGACAGGGCAGGGGGTGCAGGGCTGGTGCGGGCAGGGCAGGCAGTATGGCAGGGGTTGGCTGGAGACAGGGAAGGGGGTGCAGGGCTGGCTGGAGACAGGGGTTGGTGCAGGGCTGAAGGCAAGGCAGGGGGTGTGGGGCTGGCTGGAGATGGGCAGGCTGCAGGCAGGAACTGGTGCAAGCAGGGCAGGAGGTGCAGGGCTGGTGCGGGCAGGGGGTGCAGCAGGGGCTGGCTGGGGACGGGCTGGCTGCAGGCAGGGCAGGGGGTGCAGGTATAGGGGTACAGCCCATCCTCTGTGGTGAGTGCCTCCTTCTCCTCCTCCTCCTCCCCCCTCTCACACTAGGGTAGCAGCAGCAGCCTGGGGCTTGGGGGCTATTTCAAGGGCCCGGGGCGCCCCTGCTTCCACTGCCCCAGCTCTGTAAATAGCCGCGGGAACCCTGGGGAAGTGGCGGGGCTCCAGTGGCTATTTAAAGGGCCGGGGAGGTAGAAGCAATGGGAGTCCTAGACTTTTTAAATAGCTCCCAGAGCCCCGCAGCCATACCCCAGGGCTCCAGCAGCAGGGCTCTAGTGGCAATTTAAAGGGCCTGGGCTTCCAGCCCCTGCTGGGAGCCCAGGCCTTTTAAATTGCCCCCTGGGGAAATTGGGCCACCCTGGTACAGCGCACTGGCTTTTGCTGGTACTGGGGCTTGGGTACGGGGTCCTCTTAGGAGTGAGGCCGATTCAAGGGAATTGGTTAAATTGGCCTAAAGCCGGCCCTGGTGGCTGGGATTTAAAGAGCTCTGAGCTCCCCCCCCCGCCTGCCCAGAGCCCTATAAATCCTGGCCGCGGCTGAGATTTAAAGAGCTCTGGGCTCCCTGCGGCTGCGGGCAGCTCAGAACCTTTTGAATCCCGGCCGCGGCTGAACTTTAAAGGGGTTTGGATTCCCCGAGGCTACTGGCAGCCCAGAGCCCTTTGATTCCCTGCTGCGGGACGCACAGTGAGACTTCACGGGCCGCACGTTGCCCGTGGGCCATATGTTGTGCAGGCCTGGCATGGAGGGGCAAAATAGGTAAGAAATTTCCGTGGCCTGTCACTAGCAAATAGTAGCAACCATGGATCCTGCCAGAGGTGGCTACATCTTAGCACTGTGGGAAGCAACCCTTCACAGAGACCATTTGTCTTGTGGTTTGGGATACTTCTCAAGACATGCTGCACTCAGAGTGACCCCCTCATCCTGTGCCAGCTGGAGAAAAGAAAAGGGGCCAGCCAACTCTCCCACTACCAGCTGCGAACCACTGATCCCCAAACAGGGGGAGGCCTCTGGCTTTGATGTATATTAAATATCAGGCTGGTCTCTTTCTTTGGCAAATATCTAACAGAGCTAAAAGAGGGAACAAATGATCCTCAAAGGAGAGGGGAAAGACAATCACTGGGAAATTTAATCCCCTGCAACATCCAGAATGGAGAGCGACTCAGGGCAACAGGTTCCCCCGAAGGAAGAAGTTTTTGGGATTTAGAAACATAAGGAACAGCACAAAACTTGAGAGGATTGTTAATTGACATTTGATAATGACACAGAGGGAAAACCTGAGCTTTCAGATCAGTGTTCAGAAATGAAAGACAAAGGGTGGAAATCAGAGATTTTGGATCCATTTTGCAAATTATAGAGAGGAAAGTGGAAAATCAGAGGGATTTTATATCAGTTGTTGATAGGAGGTAAAATCTGAGTGTTTCACATGAATACTTGATAAATGAATAAAGAGGAAATGGGCAACATTTGCAAACATTTTGTGTTCAATAATCTGAGAAAAGGTGTAAATCTGAGATTTTCTTATTATTTTATAATTAGAGACAGGAAAATCTCAGGGCATATTCAATTAGAAATAGACAACTAGAGAGAAGTGGGGCAAATGTTTAGGTTATTTTATTTGAATCTTTGAGATTTGCAAAGAAATTGTGTCACAAACTGCATATTTGATAACATGAGAGGAAAACACCAAGATCTGAGGGGAGAGAGTCACTTTCCTGTCAGGGCCCAGTGCTCCCTCCCCCTCCCCCTCCGGGGTCTCTCACTCACTGGGGGCTCCAGGCGGGGCTGGTGCGGTCAGAGCCTGGGGCTGCCTAGGGGGCAGGTCCCAGCTGGAGAAAGCCCCTCCCCCCCGGCCAGGATAGGAATGTGCTACTGGTAGCAGCCTGGGGCTGGACCCTCTCTATGGGGGACACTTGCTCCCCCCTCCCCTTCCTGGCCCTTCCCACGCCCTGTTGCCAGCAGAGAGTGGCCCCCCCCAGCCCAGCCCAGAGGTGTCCCTGTCTCAGGCCCCCCCCCAGCCTCTGCCCAGTTCAGAAATCACTCGGGGGAACCATTTCCCACCTACACAAGGACAAATCACTGCAGGTGAAAATGGGGGGAAACACCCCAAACCTGAGATCTGAACTGGCCATTGGCAAAGGGGAGAGAAAATGGGGCACAATGGGGGGAGGGGAACAGGGAACTTCTCAGGGGTTTGAGGGAAGGGGGTGTGAGCCTGGATGTTGCTTGTTGCTCTCTAGGGAGAAAGGGGGCAGGACAGGAGAGGAGGGGGGTCTCCACGGAGGGGGCAGTGGTAATTCCGAGGGGATCTCAGCCCTCCCTTTTTCTCCCCGCTCCTCAGGGGTCACCTGCTCTTCTCCCCTCGCCCCCCGGCCATGTCCCGGCTGCACAGACATTTTCCATCCATCCCTTTCCCAGGTCTCCCCCCTCCGCAGCCCCCGCCCGACCCCATGCAGGGGCTGCTAGGTGTAATGCATGTTCAGTAGGGATTTCTCCCCTACTAATGCTGGGGTGTCCTTCTCCTATAGGTTAGTCTACTAATGATCTCATCTTGGTGCCATGTGTGTCAGTTCATTGCCATGGCACTCGTGTGCTTAGACATCTGAGGATGCTCTATAGAAAAGCTCCTTGAGTGAGGTGATCCACAGGGAGTAGCTCAAAGCTCCAAAGTGCCTGGCCGGGGCAGGACATTGGCACAGCAAGGGCGGGGTGTGGCAGTGACATCACAAAGGCCTTTTGCAGGACCTCACACTATTGGTCAAAGACTATTGGTGAGCAGGTGGTGACCTCACAGAGAGATCCTGACATCAGTCAGGGGCCAGGGGCTAGGGAAACCTCAGAGACCCCTCTGGCTTTGCTTCAGCAAGTCTCCTTCTCCAGGTCTCTGTCTGAGGACTGACAGAGTATTCGGGTTCACGGACGTGAGCGCCAGGAGAAACCTCTCTCCAGTTTTCTCCTTCCCTTGTAGTGATTTTACTAGAAAACAGCCATCCCTCTTTAGAAGGTAAGAGCCTCCTGGAGGTGTGAAACCTGTTCAGTCTGATCCATCTGGTGAGAGTTGAATTCTAGGCATGGAAAACATGAGCTTAAGGAGGCAGAATTTTATTCCGCACCTGGGATTTTGTCCCTTAGAATCATGGGGACATTAGGGTTTGTCCTTTGTGTTTCACCTTTTCCTCCATCCACCTGTCCCTCCCTCCTTTCTCTTCATCTCTTCTTTTGTCCTTTCTCCTGTTCCCCTCCCAACACCAGGACGAGTGTGTGCGTGTGTGTTGCAGGGGAGTGCTCTGCAGCTCTCACTGTGGGAGTTCCACTCAAAAATGTGAGGCTGAAATAGTGCTCAGGCAGTCAGGGCTGGATTAACCTTTGTTGGCCCTGGCACCAAACATATTTGTGGGCCCCAGTGTAGTCACTGTGGGCTCCGAGTGTGGGCCTGGTGGGGCAGTGCCATTGGTGCCTTCGTATACCCGGTACTGAACCTCAGAGACATTTTTCATTTTGATCACACACCTCTCCATGACTATATGCATTGCCATACACAGCTCCCTCAGCCCGCGGGTTTTCTTATTGAACTGTACACCCATGTGGGTTTACCAGTGTCCACAGTGAGCAGAACTTTCATAGTGACCAAGGAAACTCCCCACAGATTTATCTCTTTCCTCATTCAGACCTTCTCTAGCCATGTCTCCAGTACCCCCCCATGTCACCAGTCACTGCATGTGGTCCTAGTCTCAGCTCAAAGTCCTAAAGCCAGCAGACACCTGATCAGTTCTGACAGATCCCTCCCTCAGCCCCCATCCTGCCATGTGAGCAAGCCACCTGCAAACACCATTTCCCCAAAGTGAGGACTTAGCCCTTGGGAATCTGAAGACACCAGCGTCTCTCCCTCTGCTCCCATCTACGTGCTAGTCTGCTACCTGGTCACCACCACCTCTCCCCATACTTGTTTCCTTTCTACTTTGGACATGCTCCCAACCAGCTGGAAGCTCCCTCTGCAAGCCTGACCTGCTCCCGCCTTCCCTGCTCCCCCGACATTCCTTTCCTACTGGTGACCTCTGTTCCTTGAGGTTAACTCCAGTGTCTTTAGGTGCTCTAGCTTAATGGCCCCAGGAGTCATAGAGCCACTTGTAGTTTCTCTAGCTACAGCCATGGGGCAACTGCCAGAGGCCAGCCTTAGACAGCTGCAGCTACTAGCAGCAGGAGCGGAGGCAATGCCAAGGCTGAGCATGCTTGAACCTTGCAAGGGCAGCACTAGGGACTCTAAATCCTCAGCACTGGCCCTAGGCAGCTGCAGACTCTGGAGTTAGGCACTTTCCTCCTCTAGGTTCCTGCATGGTTACAGAACTGCAGTAAAGTGGAACAATTATCAGCTTCTGTGATTGGAAGATGTCTGGATCCATCTAATAAGACCGTCCTACATAAATGAGGAAAGTTGAGGTGCCTTTATTATTCTTTTGTTCCATTCTTTGTTTCTATGGGGAATTTGCCAGTGCAATATCACTGTCTTCCTTTTAAACAAACAAAACTAAAAAAAAAGGGTAATGGCTGTTGAAAATAGCAATTCCAGCCCTCGTTAGCACTGTGAAGACCCAACGTTTGTTGCTCAATTTTCTCCTACTTTTTCTACAGTAAATGACAGTGGATCAGCATATTTGATTTGGGAGAAATGAAGTAACAGCTGCCCAAAATTGAGCTTGAGCACTCCTGATTTTGAGGTGTTCAGATCTGGAAGGCAGGGGCTAGATTCCCTTTATGAATATTAGATACATCTGGAAAGGAAAAGTCAATTTCTATTTTCATGGCTCAGAAGTGGAAATCCTCCTGTCCTGTATCTGAAGCTGTCCAGGTCCAGTAGAGCCTCCCCTTCCTTACTTACCATTTTACCTTCTGGTGGGATCCACATACCTCCCTTGCCCAGCTTCAGATAGAGAGGGGCCCTGTCCAGTTAGTCCACCCAGTTCCATCTTTGGGGGCTGCCAGGCGAGGTCACACCAGCATCCCTAAGCCTGTCTGGGGAAGTCTTCTGAGGGTGCTACCTGGGCCAAAGCCTTCTACTCCTTGGTCACACCTCTTCCCTATTCACAGGTGGCACCCCCTTCTAGCAGCCAGCCAGCCAGCCCCCCAGCCACAGCAAGCTGCAGCGCATGGAGTCTCACAGCTTCCCCCCTCCCTTTCCTGTTGACAGCAGCTAAGGGAATGCTGGGAAATGTTCCTTCTCTGCTCCAAGGCAGGGAGCTGGTCAAGGAACTACAGCTCCCAAGGCCCTATGGGGTCTTAGCTCCCCTACTGAATCCAGGCTGCTCTGAGGCTCCCTTTCTGCAGAGGGGAGGAAGTTACTGTTACAGGTCCCTTCAGAGCTTGGGCCTAGCACTATGGCACCATGTCAAATGCAGTACTGCTCCCAACTCTATCCAGCTCTGCTGCTGGCAGGATCCCTTCCCATTCTTTTTGTTTCCTGTCTCCCCTCCAAGGAGAAGCTCTGCATTGTTCCTGTGTGGGGAATTGAATCCAGGCTGTCTGGGTGAAAGCCAAGAATCCTAACCACTAGACCACATGGGAATTCCAAAATACGTTTACATGTTCATATTCAATAACACAATTAAACGTAGCCATTCAAAGTAGCCATTTAAAAGAAGCCATTCAAAAAACTTCAAAAACAGACTTCAAAGAGAAATTGCAGAGTTACAACTGATCTGCAAACTTAACACCATTAATTTGAGCTTGAAGAGGGACTGGGGGTGACTGGCTCACTACAAAAGCAATTTTCCCTCTCTTGGTATTGACACCTCCCTGTCAATTACTTGGAGAGAGCCACATCCACCCTGACTGAATTAGCCTTCAACACTGGTTCTCCCCTTGTATGGTAACTCCCTTTACATCATGTTCCAATATATATTTATGCCTCTATCTGCAATTTTCACTCCATGCATCTGAAGAAGAGGGCTTTTTACCCACGAATGCTTGTGTCCAAATAAATCTGTTAGTTCTTAAGGTGTCACCGGACTCCTCGTTGTTTTTGTGAAATAAAAGCAAAATGCACTCTAAGCTGATCTTAACCCTTTCAATGCCCTTACAAACTTAGATGCTTCTCACCACAGGCCGGCTGGTGGCTTTTCAGCCAGGCTCTCCCCTTTCGTCAGCGCTTCAGTTGCTTGGTGTGGGGGTGTCTGTAGATGTAGGTGGACGAGAGAGACAAAGCATGGCAAATGTCTCTGCTTTTATCATGTCCTTTCTTCCCTCTTGGCTTTGCTCCCCCTTCAGAGTCAGGTGAGCATCACTGCGTCTCTCCAAGCAAGTCTGAGCAATTCCCCTGGGGTGTCCTCTTGCAGGTAAGTGATTGCACTGTAGCTCCCTTGCTGAATAATGGCTGTTCATGGGTTGTTTGACACCCTGTCCGGGTGTTGGTTACTTTCCTTGCTGTTGTCACTGGGGAGCTAATATTTGACTGACTCCCCCACCTTACAGCATAGTGATAACCACACTGCATAATTCTCATAACTTCATATGCATGAATGGTAAACATCTATGGGTAGAGAAATGACTTTCAGCAGATCATATCCTTTCCCCTGATACCTTACAAGGCATGCTCTGTATATAAGATCACGATTATATGAAAATGAGGAATATGGGGGTTACAGCACACTCCCCCAAAGGTACAGAATGTCACACTGAGATTCTATTTTCATTTGTTATGTAACAGCATTAAAGAGATCCAGTGACTGACCAATGGCATTTTCAAGTGCTAAAATGGCAAGCGCTGTTGGTCTCTCATTGGCCATCAGCGACTGAAGATACGGTTTAATGAGCCAGAGCTTCAAGGCGAGGGTGGCTCTGTCCACTGCCTTCCGTTGCGCTGCTGGGCACCAAGTCCCTGGCGGTCAATATGTGAAGCTGGGAGAAGAGAGTGGGGTGGCAAGCGGTGGTAGAACTTTTGCCACCAGGGTCTAGCTGTCTAACTTCCTCTTCGTACTGCTGGGCCCCCGTTGCCTTCAGGTAACACAGGAACTAAGGCAGGAATAGGGTGAGGAAGCAAGTAAAGCCGAGCAAGGAAGGCAAAAGTTAATCTTATCTTCATGGGCAGCTCGCAATGACGTCCTTTTTCTGTGCCACAGCTGACAACAACATCCCAGACAGAAAAGTAACAGGCCAAAAAGAAACCTAGCAGCTGCTGAAACAGTTCAGTTGGGAGCGTGCTAGACTAACAGGCTCCTCTATCCTCCTTTATGCATGGGCGGAATGTTTTCTGAGAGTGCAGCAGTTCCTTTAACTGCCACGAGTCCCTCATTTCAGGCTATGCAGCAGGAAAAGACAGCATGGGCTTCTGCACCGAGTTGGCCCACCTGACCTTTCATTCTTCTCTTGCTCTTTGTCAGCAAGGAGAAGAAAAAGAAGCTCTCCCTCAAGCTGGAGTCACACGGGCGAGGTAAGGACGACTTCCTGAGTGCTGGCTCCAGTCCTCTGCCCTGCCAGCTGACCTATCGAGGGGCTACCACCACATTCTCTAGATTTGTCCATCAGTCTGTGCCAGAGTGAGCAACAACCCAGTAGGTGGAGTTTCTGTAGTGTAGTGCTTCTCACATTTGCCTAACACGCAAAAGGTCCCTGGTTCAAAACCAGGCAGAAACATGCTGGCTTCCTTTTCCCAGATCCCCTTGTTATTCAGAAAGGGCACTCCTCCTATTGGCCTTTCCCTGGGATAACTCCAACCCCTGCATGACAGAGGATGCTGACAGCAGTGGAGAAAGCACCTTGGAGTCAGGCTGGAGAACCTAGAGTAGTTAGGCCAGTCACCATTTGGAGGCTTGTGGCTTGGCCACCTCTGATCTTGGAGGTTGGCCTATAGAGGCTCTCACTTCCTGCTGGGCTCCTTTGAGTGACTGGCCAAGGGAGGAAGTGAGGCAGGAATGGGGCAATAGAGGAAAGTTGAGCTGAGGAAGACAGGGAAGAAGCTGTGCGGCTAAGTGGGGTTAGTAGAGCACCACCCTTCATTCTGCAAAGCCTGGGGAGGTGTGGTTGGCTGCTGGGAGGTAGAATCCTGTGCCTGCCTCTTGGATTCCCAGGAGTGGCTACTTGCAGCCCAGGAGAAGAAGGGAGGTTCTGGGTGAAAGGAAAACAAGCAAAGCTGAGTCCAAGTGGAGAATGGCGGCTCCTTTATGGCCAACCTGGGGGCATGACTGATGGTTTTAGAGGTGGAGGCTGGGCTGGCTGTGAGCAACTGGGATCCAGGAAACCCCCACCTGCCCTTCTGAGGGCTGAACCCATGGAGGTGCGGTTGGCTACTGAGAGACAGACCCCTGTGGCTGCCTGTTGGCATCCCAGGGATGGCTACTTGCAGCCCAGGAGAAGCGGGGTTCTGGGGGGAAGGAAAAGCAGCAATGGTGAGGCTGAGTGGGCTCCTTTCTGGCCGAGATGGTGGACTGTGGTGAGTCTGGGAGTTGCCTGTAAGCCATAAGTGGACGTAGTGCAGTGAAAACTGCTGCTCCATTCTGGCCGACCTGGGGGCGCCATGGATGACTTGGGAGTGGGGGCAGGGCGCTGGCTGTGAGCAAATGGGATCCAGGAAGCCCCAGCCTGCCCCTCCAGGGGCCGAGTCTTCTTCTCTCCTGCCATGGGGAGCCCGACCTTAAGCCTGCCCAGCATGTGCAGCAGCTCGAGCATTAAGCCTTCCTGTGTGCATAACTGAACTACGCCCTAGTGTAATAAGGTGTAAAGTTTAGATTGTGAATTTATCTTTAATTTCCATGGTAATTTACTTTGATCTTTTATTCCTACCACTTATAATCCTTAAAACTCCATCTTTCTGTAGTTAATAAATCTGTTTTATGCTCTACTTAAACTGGTGTATTTTGCTTGAAGTTCTTGGGAAATCTCAGCTCCATTACAAGGCTGGTTCATGTACTATTCACAGTGAGGGAGGGGTGGACCCTGTGTAATAAACTCACACTGATCAGGCTTCTGATTAAGGCAAGATGGTATGATCCAGGGGTGCAAGGCTGCAGAGCTGTAGGGGGGGCGACTTTCTATCATTAGTGTTATGAGTGGCTGCAGAAGCATTCATGTAATTCAGTTGGCTGTGTCCCTACCTACGGATGTCTGTGTAAGTGCAATATCTGCCAGAGATTCACAGCTTGTCTCAGCATCACATGTGTGAGAGGGAGCCCAGGTGGTGGGACAAAGGGCTCAGGGGTCCCACTGTTCAGTTGCATCCCATAGATCCCATCACAGACTTTCAACAACCACAGCGGGCGCTCACTGAGACAGAGAGAGAGATGCCAAAATAGTGATATCCAGTGCCAGCAGACATCAAACTATCAGAAATTCTGTGAACAGAGAAGACCCTGCTAGTGGAAAATGGCTTGTGAGGTATCATTAGAAAACGCATAACCTACTGAATATTATCCTCCTGTTAAAATGTGTAGTAACACTGTATGTAAAATTGTGAGATTTTACAGTATGATATTACTGAAAAAGTTACAGTTCTGGGGAACACCTACAGACCAGTTCCTCAGAGACAGCAAGGCAAACAGCTGGTCAAACAGCCATTCTCCTGCAGGGGGAAGGTGTGAAGACATTAAGGGCTGGTCTACACTACGGGGGGAAATCGATCTTAGATACGCAAATTCAGCTACGTGAATAACGTAACTGAAGTCGAATATTTAAGATCGGATTACTCACCCATCCTCACCGCGCGGGATCGATGTCCGCGGCTCCCCCTGTCAAATTAGCAACTCCGTTGGGGTTGGTGTTGTTCCGGAATCGATATAAGCACGCTCGGGGATCGATATATGGCGTCTAGATGAGACGCCATACATCGATCCCCGAGCAATCGATTTTAACCCGCCGATACGGTGGGTAGTCTAGATGTAGCCTTACATTCCATCACAGGGACCTATTGAGGCTGTTGTGGAAAACGACCACAGGATTAATATTTGAATCAGCTCAGCCTGAGGCTCTTTTCTTGGTTACAAGCACGCAGGGGGCGACAGCTATTGGAATACTGTTCCTGAGCTAAAAATCACACAAGCCTTTTACAGCTTAAAACCACAAACAATGACACATACGTTGCACATTAATTTCCTTATTTGGAATATACTGCAAAATATGATGCAGGTCAAAAGCAAGCTGAAGAATCAGTTTTCCATATTTGGCCTTTCCTGTTATTTTTATTACACCTGGTGATATGGGAGCAAGACTCTCCATGTCTCAAGAAATGTCACTACCAACCTAGGCCATTTTCACATGCTGGGGTGCAATCCAGATCGGCGAGGAGTTGTGTCATCTGTAATCCTGGGTGAGATTCAGTGTTCTGCTGCTGGAGCTCCCCTGTCTGGATACTCCCAGCCAGCGTTCAAGGACGCACTGAGTGTCTGTATGATAAGTAACCCTGGACTGGCAGCTCTGACTCCAGCCGCCTGCTTGTTACACCCCAAGCACATTCTGGTTTGGGTAGAGAAGGCTCAGGGTTTGAGAGAAGGCTGGGGGTAGGAAGCTTCTGTTCATTATGCTGGACCTAACCCCAGTTTTACTTGAGTAAAGAGGAGATATTTGACATTGTGTGATGCTGCTCCTGTGCTCTGTTCCCAAAGTGTTCTGCAGCAGAGGAGGGTCTCTGGTAGTATGTATGTTACTGGCCTATTGGGGTGATGCTGAAACAGGACAGGGTACAGATGGCATTGTGGGGGTGGCATAAACCTTCACTCTTCATTTCCCCTTCCAAGAACAGAAGGGACAGGAATCCTTACCCAGCGAGGTCACAGTCTCATAGTTCCCCTGCATGACATCTCTGTAGAGGGCTCTCTGAGTGGGGTCCAGCAGAGTCCCCTCTTCCCTGGAGAAATACACAGCCACCTCCTCGAAGGTCACCGGCCCCTGAAAGAGCAGGAGTCCAATACTCAGTACCTGCTGACCCACTCACAACCCCACTATTCACGGAACAGCAGCACCAGGGAAATGGAAGCTCCGGGAGGCACATGTTAACAGAGTCCCACCCCACCTTGCTTACAGCAGCCAGGAGGCATCAGAGGGTAGAAAGAGAGAACCTTTGTGTCTCCATCTGACAGACAGAAGCAGGGTCTTCACATTTATCACATAGCTACTAGCTAGAGCTTAATATAGGAGATGGGGCTGTCTCTGGACCCTGATAGTGGCTCCCTGGTAGGAATCCAAGCACTCTCCAAATAAAATATATGGAAGAAAGGGGGAAGTCAATCATAAAGAATAGAAGTTAGAAGGTCAGAATTGTAGTGCCCATTAACAAAGGTTTAGAGAAAATAGAGCCTATCAAACTAACGGGATATCCTTATTGGATGAGATCAAAAGTTTGGTTGCAGCTAATAGTATTGATGTAATATACCTAAACTTCCGTAAGGGACATGACTTGATTAGCACAATATTTTTACTAAAAAAACTAGAAGTGATACAAAATAAACACGGCATACATTAAATAGATTAAAAACTCTGATAGTAAATGGGGAACCATGATCGAGTGGATTTCTTTCTAGCAGGTTCCTGCAGGGATTGGTTCTTGGCCCTGTGCTATTTAACATTCTTATCCATGACTTAGAAGAGAGTACAAAATCATCACTGATAAAGTTTACAGTTGCCACAAAGATTGGGGTTGGTGGTAATTAATGAAATGTCAGTAGATTCAGGCTCCATCGCTGAGAGTCTAGGGAAGTTGTCCCAGCCCTGGCTGGAGGGTTATTTCCTGTTCCACAAAGAGGGGAAGTTCCATTCCCAACTCCTGTGCCTTGAAATTAGGACCTATCTGACACTACACCCCCATATTCATCATAGTGGTATGATTATAATATGATTAGGACATAATTATGATCTATTTTGTAGAAGATGCATCATGATGTGGTGTCACTAGAAAAGTTCTGATTTGCTGAATATGATTAATCATATTTGTGTGCACATATCATGTTCGTATCTGAAGTTATGGATATTGACTCTGTATCTGTATTTCAAATGTGCTTACTCTGGGTAACACCCACAATGAGCCTTTCAGGTACAACAATGAAGAAGCCAGACAGTGCTGATGGCTCAACAAAGACAATGGACTGTGGAAGAGCTTAGCCTTCCTGTGAATGTTTCAGCCAGCCTATGAGTCATGGCTACTATGACTCAGCAGGGCCTGTGACCAGACCACATGACACTAAACTCCATTTTAGTACCTGTATTTTTCCACAAACTGGACTAGGAACTGAGTTTGGAACAAAAGGTTCCCTACCATATGGAAAAGCTACATAAGGTGGGGTGTGACATCATCTCTTGGCCTCATTCTCCACACAAGAGAACTTCTGGAAACACCTGAGAAACAAAAACGGATGTGGGGAAGTGCTGCTCCCATGATCAAGAGATTTCTAGCTTGTGTATGGAAACTTGGGGGACTGCTTGTACCATCAGTCAGGGTGAGAAATTGCTAATTCAAATTCTATCCATCTAGTATGTTAGGCTTAGTCTGAGTTTTGGTTATTTGCTAATAATCTGCTTTGATCTGTTTGTTATCACTTATAATCACTTAATCTATCTTTCTGCAGTTAATAAACTTGTTTGATGCTTTATCTTAACCAGCGTATTTTGAGTGAAGTGTCTGGGGAAAATCTCAGCTTGTTGTGCACATCTGTCCCATATCGAGGGGAAGGGGAACTACATTAATGAGCTTGTATTATAGAGATCCCTGTGCACTATAAGATGGTATCATTCTGGATTTATACTACAGCAAGTGTGCAAGGTTGGGGAGTGGGAAATTGGCTCTTGTCTTCTATCTGTCCTTGAGTGGCTTAGGTAACGCACTCAGGTAGCTTAGTTGGCTGCATGGCGCCACCTGCTGTTGTGTTGGGTGATAACAGGCCCTGGAGAGGCTGGCGAAATCTCCAGCAAAGCAGTGTGAGAAGGGCTAGCCCAGCGTGAGGGTTAGAGGACACAGCAGTTCCCAGTAGCTCCACAAACTGCCTCCTGGGGGTGACAACCCATCACGCCCTACACTACACAAGTCTCAGCAGGTTTGTCACATGCTGTCCCCTCCCTTTCTCCACCCGAGATATTTCCTGCTTCCCACCACCTCTAGCAATTCCCACCCTCTTATGCACTTACTGCTCCTCAACCTCCAAGCAGAGCCCGCCACCCTGATAATCTCTTACCTGAGCCAGCTCCATTGCAGCCATTTCCTTGCCCCTGGGAGGACGAGATGATCTGCAGCGAAACATGGATGTTATTCTCTGGCCTGCCGGGGTGAAAAGGGCAAGGTGTGAGAATTCAGACTAGGCTTTTGTCCATTCCACAAGCCGATTCCCCCCAGCTTTTCCCCTGCTAATGCACATTCTAGGTTCTAGCACACTGTGAAGCACAGAGTGACCTTATTCCAGTACAGGCCTAGCCCCCTCCCACCAGGGTGTAACCCTCTGACACATGGGGAAACCCTCCCAGTAACAGTTTCTCTCTTACACGTATCAAGTTTGCGGACAACACCAAGCTGGGAGGGGTTGTAAGTGCTTTGGAGGATTGGATTAAAATTCAAAATGATCTGGACAAACGGGAGAAATGATCTGAAGTAAATAGGATCAAATTCAGTAGAGACAAGTGCAAAGTACTCCACGTTGGAAGGAACAATCGGAGGCCAGAGAAGAGCAGAAACAAAGGAGTCACTTTGGGGGATTCTCCCTGTCATTGTCCCCAAGGCAGCTGTCTCAGGTTTACAAAGGTGTTTCATGTTCCAGCCTTTGTACAGTCTCTCCTGGGAGTGCCCCTTTCATGGACTGGGCCTAGTTTTAGTTTTTGGTAGTTAACAAGCTTGGTTTATTGTTCATCTAACCAGTATGTGTGGATTGAAGTGTGTTGGAAACTCTGTTTGGGATAACAAGCTGGTGCATGTCATTTTCCGCTGATGAAATGACAGACTTCATATGAGCTTGGGTCGTTCAGTAGCGTGCTGGACAGTGCAAGATGCACATTTCTGGGGGAAAGTTGGGCACTTGAGAATTTGCTGGTTTTCTCCTGAGGTGTAATTCATGAGTGGCTGTCTAGCAGCACTCAATACTGTGTAGCTGGGAGTGAGTTACATGCTGGAGACTGTGTGTTAATTGGCCAAGAGGGGCTGTTCTCGCGGGAAAACAGTGGAAAAGGCACCCCATGCTGGAGGACTGAGGTACAGCTATTTAACAGTCCAGATTGTACTCTGGGTAACATCACAGACACTCATTATGACAGAGCCTCTTACAACACAGAGAAAGTAAATCCATGTCCCAGAAATCGAAGACTCCAGACAGAGGGCAAGTGTCCCTGGCACTGCTTCTTGCTGACAGAGAGGTTCAGAGACAGTGCGAGAATCCTGGGGAAGCTGGGAACAGGAAGCATGGGCTGGCGGGGTTCGGTGGAGAAAGGGAACAGGAAGGGCAGGGATATTACTGAATCCAGGATCTTAGCAGTACTAGATGACAGGATAGCACATAGTGCAGCCCATTGGAAAACACAATCCCAACTATACGTACAAAATGATGGGGTCTAAATTAGTTGTTTCCACTCAAGAGAGTGATCTTGGAGTCACTGTGGATAGTTCTCTGAAAACATCCACTCAATGTGCAGCAGCAGTGAAAAAAAGTGAACAATGTAGGAAATAATTAAGAAAGTGATAGATATGACAGAATATCTCATAGATCATATTTGTAAAAACAGCAAATAAATCCATGATACACCCACATCTTGAATACTGCATGCACATGTCACCCCATCTCAAAAATAGAAATATTGGAATTGGAAAAGGTTCAGAAAAGGGCAACAAAAATGATTAGGGGTATGGGACAGTTATGCCAGACCTAACCCCCAGTTTCACTTGAGCAAACAGGAGATATTTGACACTGTGCAATACGGCTCCTGTGCTCTGTTCCCAAAGTGTTCTGCAGCAGAGGAGGGTCTCTGGTATTATGTGTGTCACTGGCCTATTGGGGTGATGCTGAAACAGGACAGGGTACAGATGGCATTGTGGGGGTGGCGTAAACCTTCACTCTTCATTTCCCCTTCCAAGAACAGAAGGGACAGGAACCCTTACCCAGCGAGGTCACAGTCTCATAGTTCTCCTGCATGACATCCCAGTAGAGGGCTCTCTGAGTGGGGTCCAGCAGAGCCCACTCTTCCCTGGTGAAATACATAGCCATCTCCTTGAAGGTCACCAGCCCCTGAAAGAGTAAGAGTCCAACACTAAGGACTTGCTGCCCCACTCACAGCCCCACTATTTGTGGCAGAGAAGAGTGAATCAAATGGAAGCTCTGGGTGGATCATAGTCAGGAGAGTCCCACCTCGACCTGGCTCAGAGTATCCAGCAAATGCCAGGGTGAGGGGATGAAGAGAGAGCCCCTTATCTCTCCCAGCATATCCATCACCCCCCTACTAGCCACTGACTGATACAGGAGATGGAGCCCCTAGCAGGGTCCAGGGAGAGCTCGCTGGTAGGATGCCCAACACCCTCCTCATTGTGAGGAGTGGGATATGAAGGGAGAGGCAGCTCCAATAAGCCTGACTCATGGGTGTCCCCTTTATATCTCACAGCAGCTGATGGTTAATGAGGTCAGGCTCCAGCACTAGGAGTCTGGTCAGTTTGACTAGCTCCATGTAGGTGGGTTATTTTCTCTCTTCACAAATTAGGGCATTTCCACCTCCAAACCTCCTGGGTCTGTTCCTAGAATCTAGGCCACTTAGTAAATAACTCCCAGCAGGTCTGCCACACCCTGGCCTCCTCCTTTCCCCACGCTGTTAATTTCCTGCTCCGCTCCAACCTCCAAACCAGACTCTGCAAACCTTCCCACCTCTGGTGTATTTGCTCTCCCTTTCCTCCAGCAGGAACCCACCAGCAACCCCCCGATAATCTCTACCTGGACTGACTCCACTGCAGCCATTTCTCTTCCCTGTCCCACGCCAGGCTGGGATGAGCTGGAGCAAAACATTCTGCAGCCTGTCTGGGGGAGAAGGGCAGTTGTGGGCGTTTCAGAACCGGTTTTAGTTAATTTCACATCACAATTCCCCCAGGCCCTTTCCCTGCAGACAGACACCCTAGATTCTGTCATGCTGGGAAATGCTCAATCTGTTTATTACAATTTAGACCTGGCCCCTCCTGCCAGGCTAAGTCCACAGACACATTTTTAACCTCCCTTCTCTCTCCCCTCACCCCTTCTCTGAACACAAGGCTAGAAAAGAGCAGAACCAAAGGAGTCACTGTGGGGGATTCCCTCAGACACTGACCCCACGGCAGCCACACCCCAGCAGGGGGAATATGGAGTCAGGAACTGGCTTTTGCTCTGTCTGATCCTTGTTTTGTTCACTGGAAAGTGGTTCTGCCCCAGGATGCAGCAATACATGTGTCTGGGTGGACTAGAGAGCTGGAAATCTCTCCCCCACATTCATTTCTCCCACTGCCCCTTTCAGTCTCTCCTTCCCCTATCCTCTCTCCCTGCCCCTCTGGCTGGGACAGTCCCATTCCTGGGGGCTTTGCTCTCCCATGGCTGGATTTCCTCCTGGCAACCGCTAATGGGAGGAGAAATGAGGTGGTGGTGTTTGTGCAGAGTCACTTTCTTGCCAGACCCTAGGACATTCCCTGAGGTCTTTCAGTTACCTGGAGACTCTGGCTCAGAATTTAGTAGTAACAGGGCCCAGGACTGCCCTAGGGGGCTAGGACCAGCTGCAGAAAGTCATCCCCTGGGCCGGGCAGAGAAGAAGCTTTAATTAAGGTCACTTTCCAGCACAGAGCCCCACTGGGGGAGCAGCAGCTGCCAAGCCTGGTCTCCCAGATCACAATGGAGGCTGCAGCATCTGACCCAGGAAGCTGAACCCCAATATCCTGAGCAGAGAGGGACGGAGTGTATGAGCAGCTTCCCTCCTTTAGCTCTCTGGGGAGAGCAGCTAATGGGAGCCCCTCCTCACAGGGAGAATGGCTGATCTCATTTGACCCACTGTCCATCTGGAATCACTCCTTGTCTTTCCATACAGTGACTCTGGATTAACAACGGTCTCAATGACACGGGATTTCAGAAAGAATGAGTTCAGAACGCTGTGGAAAAGACCATCGTGTGGCAGTGCTGACTCCCTTCCCACCTCCCTCACCCCCGCAGATCTAGGACAAGGACTGGGGGCAAAAATTTTCCAAACGGAACCGAAAGTTCCTGCAGTTTTCAAAAGAGGAGAAAAGTAAATTCTGTGAATTCACACTAACAGTGTTTGCTAAGTGGACAGAAAGTTATCACAGTGACAGGGCACGTGACTGGGGAATAGACTTGGTGACCTGGTGACTAGGAGCCAGGACTCTGGTACAAGTTGACCAGAGAGAAGGATCATGGTTAGCAGCAGCCCCCAGACACCCCCTAGTACCCAGAGCCCAGACCCCCCAGCCAGGGGCCCCAGACACCCCCCAGCCAGGATCCCATCAGATATTCCCTGGGACGCAGCCCCCAGAGTCCCTGGCCAGGGACCCCAGATACCCCTCAAAGCCCCACCAGCCAGAGAACCCCCACCACACCATGATTGCCAGGTTGGGAATCCCAAAGTGTTCCCCCCAACCAAGAGCCCCCAGCAGCCAGGGACCCCCTCAAGGGACCCCCCCCCACTGGGAACTCAGTCCCTCACTGCCTGCCTAGGAACTTCCCCACCCTCCAGAACGATCTACCCTGACATTTGCCTGGGACCCCCTCCTCTGCCCAGTGTGACCCCCTGATGCTTTACAGTGCGACCCATCATTCTGCTTCCCTGGCATGCCCTCACCTAGTGCCAGGGATCCCCTCCCCCAGCTCTGTGCACTGGGCATGGCAACAAAACCAGGAACCAGCGGGGGAAGCACAGACAGAGCCCCTGGCACAGAACCAGGCTCCCTCTAACCCTCTGTCCCGCCTCCCCAAGAGACACCCACCCCCACTGTTCTGCAGCCACCAGGCCCCCAGCGATACCCACCTCCAGGACCCATAGCCTCAGGGATGGGCACATCAGAACCACCACCCCCGAAAACCCCAAACCTCCACAACCCACCAACCTGACTAGGGTACCCCCTGCCCAGCCACCCAGAGGCCTCCCCCCTACCACAATGCCCCTTCAGCTGCAATCTCCCCACACAGACACCCTCCCTGCCCCTGCAAGTGTTACCTCACAGAGTGTGAGAAGTGGCTAGAAAGTTAACACCACCTCCTGCTGGCCAGTCACACAGGCAGAGGGAGCCTGGGGAGTGCTTCTTTAACAGGAGAATGGAAGGCCTGGAGGGCAAGAAAGATCCACGGGCTGTCACTAGCAAATAATGGCCACCATGGATCCACCCCAGAGGCGGCTGCATCTTAGCACATTGGGAAACAACCCATCATATTCAATTAGAAATAAAACAACTAGAGAGAAGTGGGGCAAATGTTTGGGGTATTTTATATCAATCTTTGACACACGCAGAGAGAACCCTGTCACAAACGACATTTGATAACATGAGAGAAAACCACCAAGATCGGAGGGGATTTGATGTTGCTATTAAATAACTAGTGGAAAAGGGGGACTGTTGGACTGGATTTTATATGACTGTCCAATACATAAACAGAATGTGATGGTCCCCCCCGGCCACGGGGCAACCATTCACGTGAGCAGCTCAGAGCCCTTTGAGGAGCTGATTTAAGGGCGGGGGGGGGAGCTGGAAGACTCCCTGGACAATGGAAGGGGGCCGCAGGGGAATTGGGAAATGGGGTCTGGGCAGTCTCCATGGGGGATGTGCTCCTCCCTTCCCTTCCCTGCCCTGGCAGAGAACGGGAACCTCATCCCATCCCACTCCAGTGGGAGCCATGTTCTGGGGAATGACCCAGGGCAACAATTTCCCACCCAAACAAGGACAAATCGCTGCAGATAAAATGGGTGGGAAAATCCACCCCCCATCGGAGAGATTTTAAATTGACCTTTGAGAAGTATGGAGAGAAAAGGGAAAATCAGAGGCAATTAGAGAGCTGATCATTGGGGCGGGGGGAGGAGAATCTCCCTGGATTTTATAGCCACGTGTGATAATGAGAGAGAAAAGGGGAAATCTTGAGAGAATGTGTGTGTGGGAGGAAGTGGCAAAAACAGGGACAGGATCCAGTTAACTCACCTCCCTCCCACCCCGGGAATGTCCTGGCTGCACAGAGACAGATCTACACCCCCACCCCAGTGACCTCCCCCCCTGCAACTCCGGCTTCTCCTCCCCCCTCGACACCTCCGCCCTCACACCAAAGGGGGGGGCTCTGCCAGCGCCTCCCCCTGAGCTCAACTCCTGCTCCTCCCCCCAGCCCGGATTGTGCCCTTTAGCCCCCCACGAACCCTGCCTCCAGCTGCCTGACCCCCCCGCCCATCAATTTCCTGCTCTGCGCCCGCCCCTCCCACGCTCCCTGTTACTTCCCCGCCCCGCTCTAGCCCCGCCCCCAGCGCCCGGCGGAACGTTACGGCTGGTCCAGGCAGGGGGAAGGACAGCGGCTTCAGCGGCTGTTACTGGGCATGCGCAGTGCCCGGGAGCAGCACATTGCTATGGGGAGGGATTTAATACCCCGCCCCCCCCGCCTGGCCCGGGGTCCGCCCCTCCCCCGCACACGACGGCCGGGCCCCGGCCCCCCCCATCCCAGCGGGGCGGGCGGGGGGGATCCTCCTGCAGCTCCACTGGGGCCGAGGCGCCTTCAAGGCTTCTCCCAGGCTCCCTGGGGCAGAGTCACTTTCCTGCCCCCCAGCGCCTCTCATTCCCCGGGGGCTCCGGGTCACAATGTCCCACCGCCCTTCCCCCGCCTGCAGCTCCGGCTTCTCCCCTCCCGCCCCCGCCAGCCACACCAAGGGGAACCAGGAAGCAGCTGTTCAGCCCGGGCCCCGCGTCACAATGAGCCAGAGCCCCGCCCCCAGGAGCTGCCCTGCCCATGGGCTGAGCCAGAGCCCCGCCCCCAGGAGCTGCTCCGCCCCCGCTCTGTGCTGGAGCCCCGCCCCCAGGAGCTGCCCTGCCCATGGGCTGTGCCAGAGCCCCGCCCCCAGGAGCTGCCCTGCCCATGGGCTGTGCCAGAGCCCCGCCCCCAGGAGCTGCTCCGCCCCCGCTCTGTACTGGAGCCCCGCCCCCAGGAGCTGCCCCGCCCCTGCTCTCTGCTGGAGCCCCGCCCCGAGGAGCTGCCCTGCCCCCGAGCTGAGCCAGAGTCCCGCCCCCAGGAGCTGTCCGCACCTGGGATGTGTCAGAGCCCCGCCCCCTGGAATTTCCCCATGTTGGGTCTCTGAGCTTTGTTCTCCTGCCGCCTTCTTCCCAGCACCCGCTGCTCCCTTCCTGTGTCTGCAAACACCCCCCCTCCCCCGGGGCCGGCTGCAGTGCTCGCTGAGGCTGACTCCAGTGGCTGAAGTTGCCTCCATTTCTGCTTCACCTGGGGGGAGAGACAAAGAGAGGAGATGGTCCCAGGGTGTGAAACCAGAATCAGGGGGCAAGGAAAGAAGGACTGTTTGGAAAGGTGGGGTTTTTTTGTGGGCGGGGGGGGTGAGCCAGAGGGATTCAGAAGAAGTTGGGCAGCAGAGGCTCAGGGAAATTGAGGGGAACCTCCTGGGTGTCTCAGCGTTGCCCAGGGTTTATAAAGCACCTTGCATAATATGGGGTCTGATCTCAGTCATGGTCTGTGCAGCACCTGGGAGCCCTGATGTCTGTTTCCTGATCACAGGCTCTGGGAATGGAGAGAGGGAAACCTCAGCACCTGAAGGTTAATGCAGCCCTGTGTGCAACCCCTGCTAGGGTGATCCGACAGCAAATGTGAAAAATTGGGATGGGGGTGGGGTTAATAGGCACCTATATAAGAAAAAGACCCAAAAATCGGGACATCTAGTCATGCTAGTCCCTGCTGTTCTCATAAGGGGTCGGCTTAGAGAGGGTTTGGCTACACTTGCAGCTGTCCAGCGCTGGGAGTTAAAGCTGTCTTCCTACAGCTGTTTAGGGAAAGCGCTGCAGTGTGGACACACTGACAGCTACCAGCACTCTGTCATGGCCACATTTGCAGCGCTGTTGGGAGTGGTGCATTATGGGCAGCTATCCCAGCATTCAAGTGGCTGCAATGTGCTTTTCAAAAGAGGAGGGTGGGGTGGAGTGTGACACGGAGCGTGGGGGAGACAGAGCGAGTGGATTTTTGGAGCTGACACTGTGTCAGCTCCCTGCCTGGCAAGTTCAAGCCTCCTCCCCCACCCCTCTCTCATTCACTAAATGCAAATAGCCGCCTTTGTTCTTTTCCTCACAGACCAGATAAGCTGCTGATCCAAAACAGATCCCCCCTCCCCCGTGCCCACCCGGCTGCTTCTCTCCTCAAGCCAACACCAGCTGTGGGTGTTCCAAAGGGATCCCCCTGCCTCTGCTCATTCACTGCAAACAGTAACTGTGTTTGGTTTTTAGATAAGCAGCTTCGGGAGCCTTGAGCTCACAACAAAACAAACAGAGGCATCACACCAAAACAAAGAGCGTTATCTCTACTTAAAAGCATTATGGGAAGGTTCCGGAGGTCAGTGACAGCGTAGTAAGATTAATCACTGTTTACACTGGCACCCCAGCGCTGCATCACCAGCTCTGTTCTCTTTATTCCTCTCGTCGAGGTGGAGCACATGCAGCACTGTAGCCAGGGAGATACAGCGCTGTATGTGCCTTGCCAGTGTGGACGGGGTGTAAGTTGCAGCGCTGTAAAGCCACCACCTGCACTGTAACTCTCCAGTGTAGCCAAGGCCTGAGTTGTAGTAATAATAGCAGCCAAGAATCTGGTGGCACCTTCTAGACTAACAGACGTATTGGAGCATGAGCTGTCGTGGGTGAATACCCACTTTGTCAGATGCAAGAATAGTCCCATATGGGCTAGTGGTCAGGATTCCTGGTTTTCACCCAGGTGGCCTGGGTTCAACTTCTGGTGTGTGAAGAGTGCAGAGCTTTTGCCCAGAGTGGAGGCAGGAAATGAAAGGAACAGGAAGGGATCCTGCCAGCAGTGGAGTTAGACAGTGTAGGGAGGGGACCCCAGAAGTGGGGGTGGGGCAGTGGTTTGGGGGGAGATGAGGGAAGGATCCCAGCAGTGTGGGAAGTTGACAACCTGGAGAGCACAGGCCTGGAATGGGGACCTGGAAGAGTGAATGTGTCCCTCTAAACCCATCAACTGCAGACTAGGCAGGCTTGGAAGAATTGTGTATTTGTTGGTAAATGTCAATTTCTGTGTAAACACACAACCCAATGGCAAAATATTTCCATCAATAATCATCAAAATTGACAGATGGGCAAAGTAAGAAACATGCTGCTTGAGAACTTATCATGTTGTAGGAGCAGCAGTGATCTGTATGCTCTGTATAACCTGTATGCTCAAAAGGTCTGTTAAACTCCCCCAGCTTGTGTCCTTTCCCGCTTTGAATGCCTGTGAAGTGGCTTTCCCACTCTCCTTTGTACCTCCAGTGAATGCCCTTCACCCGGCCCATCTGGCCAGTGGTTCGCTGTGTTACATTCTATTGCACCTCAGGGAGACTGATCTTCATCGCACCGTCCATCGCTGCGCTGTGGGACACTTACCTTAAAGGATCCTGACATCTCCACTGCCAGGCCTGTCCTGGGAGCGTGAGTATGAGTGTGACACCCTCCCCCATCCCTTCTTTTGAGCTTAGCTATCAAGCTAATTAATGTGCTGCTTTCTGCCAGACTCTGGGGGGGAGGGGCATTATTAATCCTCTCTAAGCTTACTAACTGACCCAATTTTGGGTAACACAAGCAACATTGTTTGATCTGTTATTGTACCAAAGGGGGAGATGGTTGTCTATAAAGGAGGGTGAAGACTAAATGCCTCTGATGAGAATGGGATTTGAACCCATGCAGGCAGAGCATAATGGGATAGCAGTCCATCACCTTAACCACTCGGTCACCTCATCTGAGTTGTGAAAAAACGGACAGGAGGAGAAATCTAAGGCCGGCAGAGATAGGGACACTAAGGAGTTTTTAAATACTAAGCGAAAGCAGGGTCTGAATGAGCTCCCCTCTCTCACCTAGTGAGGAGCTGGGGAAAGACTTCCGGAACAGACCGTGTTTGCATAGACACACCTACTCTGCCTAGCTATGCAGCATGATGGGGCCGCTTCCCCAAAATGACCAGTTTGGGATGGTCTTGGGTTACAAATGACTTTAGGATTGAGTGGAATGAAATGTTATTCTCCTTCCTGTATGAGTGAAGGGCAGCAGAACATACCTAGTCCGTCCTGATGGAGGGGTAGGTGAGTGAGGAATAGCTTTTATTGGACTGCAGAGAAGTGATTGAGGACGTCACCCTAAACCAGTGGTCCCCAAACATTTCACATTGTGCCCTCTTAGCCATGGCTGTGGCCCCTCGGAAGCCACGGTCAAGAACCGGGGCTGGGAGGAGTGGGGCTGTTGCTTGCTGGGGTGAGGGGTGCGGACAGGGGTAAAGGGGTCGACGCCGGGCTGGGAGCCAGAGTCTCAGGCTGAGGGTGGGGTTGGGGAAGAGCTGTGGCAGAGTGGTGCTCCCTCCCTGCCCTCTATGTGGGCTGGCTCAGGTCCTGAGGTGCCCCCATGAATGTTCCTCTGTGTCCCCCTAGGAGTCGCACCCCACATTATGGGGACCACTGAACCCTACTCGCTAAGCCGGGGCTAGTGATGCCAAACCCCCGGGAAAGGGAGAACAAGTGTGGGGGCCCCAGCACCAGAACCATGCCCCTACCTTCTGTCTGTGGCTCTACCCCCTTCCACCCATGGCCCCATCCACTGTCACTTCTGTTCCACCCCTTCCCCCACCAGCCCCACCCTATCACTCCTTTACCCCTGCCTCGCTGTTGCCCTGAGACCAGAGAAGCTCTGTGCCCCTGCTGCAGCCCCCGGGCTGTAGCAGGGAGTGGGAGCTCCTCCAGCCCTGGGGCTGACATAGGGGAGACTTTTCCAGGGGGACCTAACTTGGCCAGGGCCCCTGATCATGGGCCCCACTGTCCCCTTGGCAGTGCAAGGTTTGGGGAGGCTGAGCCCCCTTGTCATAAACAGATAGCTAAGGGTTAATGTTCTTTTACCTATAAAGGGGTAACACCAGTAACCTAAAACACCTGACCAGAGGACCAATCAGGAAACAAGACTTTTTCAAATCTGGGTGGAGGGAAGTTTGTGTGTGAGTTCTTTGTTCTTTGTCTTGTGTCTGTGGCGTCTCGGCTATGAGAGTGATTTTTCTATCTCCTGCCTTTCTAATCTTCTGTTTCCAAGTTGTAAGTACAAAGATAATAAGACAATAAGTTTATATTGGTTTTTTTTTGTATTTACATGTGTGTAGTTGCTGGAATGTTTAAATTGTATTCTTTTTGGATAAGGCTGTTTATTCATTTTTTTCTTTTAAGCAAATAACCCTGTATTTGTCACCTTAATACAGAGAGACCATTTTTATGTCCTTTTCTTTCTTTTTATATAAAGCTTTCTTTTTAAGACCTGTTGGACTTTTTCTTTAGTGGAGACTCCAGGGAATTGAGTCTGCAGCTCACCAGGGAATTGGTGGGAGGAAGAAGTCAGGGGGAAAATCTCGTTGTGTTAGATTTACTAGCCTGACTTTGCATACCCTCTGGGTAAGGGGGAAGAGAGATTAGCTATCTTGGTACTTCTATTTCCAGGACTGGAAACAGGGAGGGGGGAGTCCCTCTGTTTAGATTCACGGAGCTTGCTTCTGTATATCTCTCCAGGAACCCAGGGAGGGAACACCTGGAGGGGAGGAGGGGGAAGGGAAATGGTTTATTCCCCTTTGTTGTGAGACTCAAGGCATCTGAGTCTGGGGGTCCCCCGGGGAAGGTTTTGGGGAGACCACAGCGAGCCAGGCACTGTATAAATCCCTGGCTGGTGGCAGCTTTACCAGGTCCAAGCTGGTAACTAAGCTTGGAGGTTTTCATGCTAACACCCATATTTTGGACGCTAAGGTCCAAATCTGGGAAAAAATGTTATGACACCCCTCCCCCCTGAGCCTCCATTACGAGCCGCCCAGGCCACCACTGCTCAGTGTGTGGCCAGTCTCTGTGTTTTCTGCTGCTCGTTCTGGGGAGCCTGGCCAGCCTTAGGGGTGGTGCCCCCCGATAGCCGCCCAGGGCTCCAGGGGTCAAAGGGCACCGTGTGGCAGTGCAAAGGTGCTCACTGCTCTCCCCTGCCCCAATGCTCCTCCATGGGTCCATAGAGGTTTGAGGGGAGTAAGGAGCAACCCTATGTGCTCCATGCGTCCTGGTCACTTTTCCCACTTGGGCTGTGCTGTGAGGGGAGCATCAGAAGCTGCTGCTCTCTGCCCTCCCGCTATGCAGCCCGGCTGAGGAAAGTGACCTGGATGCAGGGATCTCGGATGATCTCACTTCTTGCCCCCACATCCCACAGCCCCTAGGGGTGCCCAGATGAGCAGCGTTCCAGGGAGGAGTGGGGGGCAGCAATGCCAGCTGCTCCATGCACACAGGTCAGTCTCCCCATGTGGGTGCAGGAGGGGGTGCAAGGGTTTCTGTGATGACTATTCTATCAATATCGTCACTCAATACCAGGCACTCAAATTCACCAGTCTTAGTACTTAGACGTTTAGCGTTTGTATTTAAGCACTTCTAAAATGTGTCCCATTTTAGCTGTCTGCTATTACATGATGTAATTGAGGGAGACTCTTTCATTTCACTGTTTCTCATCAGAACCTACCTGTACATTATCATCTTCCATCCTCTCCACCTTACTAGGCTATAGAGAATCCCTGTGAATAGTTCCTCTCCTAACGGATGTCTCTGTCTGAACCCTGTGCTCCTCAGCGCCTGTCGGCTTTCCCCAGCTCTGAGGCTGTGTCTACACCGCGCACCTTACCACGGTGCAGCTGTGCCACTCTAACCATGCCATTGTAAGGTGCGCTGTGTGGCCGTCCTTATCGCTGAGAGAGAGCTTCCCCGGCAACAAAGCCAAACTACCTCCAATGAGGGGCAGGAGCTTTGTCACCGGGAGCACAGCTCCACCTATGATGCGCTGTTCACACTGCCGCTTTTCATGGCTCAAATTTTGGCATTCGGGGAGTGTTTTTTTCTCACCGCAGAGAGACAAAATTTTTAGCAACAAAAGCCGAAATTAAAAAAACTCCTCTGCAACCTATTTAATTTTACCTTTATACAACCTTTATACTGCCTCCAGTTCTGGTATCCTCATTTGAAAAAGATGTTGTGAAATTGGAGCTAGGGCAGCAAAGAGCCACCAAATGTTTTGAGGGCTGGAGAAAAATGCCTTCCAGTGAGCTATTGAAAGAGCTCAACCTGTTTAGCTTATCAAAAGAAGATTGAAAGGTGATTTCATTGAAATGTTGAAGGGCCTTAATGGAGAGAAAAGATTGGGTATTTACGGGCTCTTGAATGGAGCAGAGAAAGGCATAACAAGACCCAATGGCTGGAAAGTGAAAAGAGACAAATTCATATTACAACTGAGGCACAATAGTCAACAGCGAGGATGATTCACCACAGGAGCAAGCTACCAAGGAAAGTGGTGGATTCACCATCTCCTGATGTCATTTAATGAAGACTAGATGCCTTTCTGGAATGTGTTTGCCCCCAAAGTAGCTGTTATGTCATACAGGAGGCCTGTGATATGCAGGTTAGATGCTCTAATGGTGTCTTCTGACCATGAAGTCGACTAATTTCTGAAAAACTGAGTGTAGCATTGGGAGCAGCGTCTGATGTTTTCCTGTCTAGCCGGCTTGCTGCCTAGAACGAACGCTCCTTGAGTGGGGTGATCCACAGGGAGTAGCTCAAACCTCCAAAGTGCCTGGCCAGGGGCAGGACATTAGCCCAGCAAGGGAGGGGTGTGGCAGTGACATCACAAAGGCCTTTTGCAGGACCTCAGACTATTGGTCAAAGGTGGTGGGGAGGTGGTGACCTCACAGAGAGATGCTGACATCAGCCAGGCAGGACAGGGGCGAGGGGCCAGGGAAACCTCAGAGACCTCTGTGGCTTTGCTTCAGCACGTTTCCTTCTCCAGGTCTCTCTTTGAGGACTGAGAGATTATTTGGGGTCATGGACGTGAGCGCCAGGAGGAACCTCTTTCGAGTTTCCTCCTTCCCTTGTAGTGATTTTACTAGAAAACAGCCGTCCCTGTTTAGAAGGTAAGAGCCTCCTGGAGGTTTGAAACCTGTTCAGTCTGATCTATCTGGTGACAAGTGAATTCTAGGCATGGAAAACACGAGCTTAAGGAGGCAGAATTTTATTGCGCACCTGGGATTTTGTCCCTTAGAATCGCTGGGGACATTAGGGTTTGTCCTTTTTGTTTCACCTCTTCCTCCATCCCTCCCTCCTCTTCTTCTCTTGCTTCTTTTGTCCTTTCTCCTGTTCCCTTCCCAACAACAGGACGGAGGTGTGTGTGTGTGTGTTGCAGGGAAGTCCTCTGCAGCTCCCACTATGGAAGGTCCACCCAAAAATGTGGGACTGAAATAGTGCTCGGGCAGTGATCCCCACCGGTGACCTGGGCCATCCTTTGGGCTCTCTGGTGAGAACCCTCAGCCTCCCGTCCTCCGTCTCTACCCTGATTGGTTGAGCAGGGGGATATTGACAGGGAGGAGACTCAGGTCCTTGTTGTTCTCTTTTAAGATCAAGTAAATAAGTCAGAACCAGTTCTATCTTTGATTAATTTTGCTGCTTCTCTGCATTAATTGTCTCTGAGCAGTTGATGATTCCCTCTAACACTGCAGTTCTCCTCAAATACTTGCTGAATAATTACTGTCACTGTTGTTGGTCTGGAGCTCATCTGAGAGCACAGTATTCAGGTCATTCAATGTCTGAAATTCAAGATCCGATGGTTTGTTTGAAAATCAGGGCTCTTCGGTCCTATTCCCAACACTGCCTCTGACGGGCTGTGTGACCTAAGACAAGTCAATTCTCCTTTCTCAGCCTGAGCTTCTCCCTCTTTCAAGTAGGGATAATAATGATCCGCTCTTACCTACCTCATGGTGGGTGAAGGATGCGGATCCATTTGGGAGTGTCACTAGAAGTAGTGCATAATATGAAGTTTCCCAGATTATGACATAATAGATTAGCTGAAATAGTCTATTTTATTTGTATTTTTTTATTTTGAAATTGTTAATAGTAGCAACGACTTAGCTCAGATTGAAGCATCTTATCTAATGGTTGAGATGTAAGTGTCTCCTCTTTGTGTGCGAGTAGACAATTTAACACACTCTGACAAAGAGGAGATGCTTTTGTTTTGCAACAAAATATTTTTGCAAAGATCTTTCATCCCACTTGTTATGATTTTGAGAAACAAACTGGTTTAGTCTAAATGGGATTTTCGGACAGAAACGGTTTGAATGAAATTTTCCCACCATCTCGATTCCTGGGCTCTGGGGTGTTTTCATCTGTTAGAACAGGAGTCAGAACTGGTTGCTTCTCTTTCTGGCTCTGCCATCGCCTTGTTGTGTAGGCCTTGGGTAGGTCACTTCCCTTCTCCCATCTGTCCAATCGGAACAGGAACAGTTCTCGAACTATGGGCAGTTTAGAGCCCAAGTGTGATAAGGAGTATTAAAGCCCTCTGTGAAGGAGAAAGGGGAGTTTCACAGTGTTTAGCACCAAGGAATTCTAAAGTTTGCTAAAATGTCTAGTCTGTGGAAACAAGAAATGGTCGGGGCCAAACTTATTAACCACTGCCTTTTTAAAGCCCATTCAAAGATGTGAGTCCCTATCTTTTAGGTACCTGTGGTTCTTTGCCAGCAGCAGAGAAGAGGTTCCTGCCTCCGTTTTTGTGGCCTTAACAAACCAGGTGTTGTGCCCCAGTTCTCGTCTGAGACCCCTGAAAAAGAACATCTTCCCATCCATGAACAAGACAGGACCTATCTTTCAAAGGGAACAAAAAGACCTCTGGGACTTACAGACTAGCTAGCCTGACTGCCATAGCTGGAGAGATCCTGCAATACATTCTTAAACACTCAGTTTGTCAGCA
This sequence comes from Gopherus flavomarginatus, assembly GCF_025201925.1. Classification (NCBI taxonomy): domain Eukaryota; kingdom Metazoa; phylum Chordata; order Testudines; family Testudinidae; genus Gopherus; species Gopherus flavomarginatus. Next base: position 10,259,823 of record NC_066634.1, on the reverse strand, counting down.
GCACCTACAGGATGATTTGGTTCTTATGACTAGTGAGCGTGGAATTGTCAAGAACAAATCATTCCAAACCAATCCTCTTTCCTTCTTTGGCAGGGTTCTGGGCCTGGTAGAGGTGAGTAAACAATAGATGGGATCTAGCTTGGTGTTACTAAGGCTTTTGACACAGTCCCATAGGACATTCTCAGAAGCAAACGAGGGAAATGTAGTCCAGCTGCAATCAGTGTAATGTGGGTGCAGAGCTGGTTGAAAGCCAAGACTCCAGGAGCCCTTCTCCATGTTTAGCTGCCCAACGGGGAGGGTGAACCTAGTGGGTCTGGCAGGGATCAGTCCGGTGTCAGGTACTATTCTATATTTTCATGAATGATTTGGAAAATGGAGTGGAGAGCATGCTCCTAAAGTTTACAACTGACACCAAGCACTTTGGAGCACAGGATTGAAATTCAAAACACCCTTAACAAATTGGAGACTTGGTCTTCTTGAGCCAAACTCCATGGTTAGGGCTCTCTCTCTACACTGGGCTGAAGTGAAACCCCAGAGCCAAGCACTCCTCCTGGGCAGTGAGCTCCGACCTTGAATGGTCAGATGCTGCTTAGCACTCTCAGAGCAGCTTTTGCTGGGGGATTCTCCCAGCACTTTCCAATAGTGGGAAGGTATGAAATCCCCATTTGACTGCTGGGGACAGAGCCCGAGAGTGGGGAGCAACTTGCCCAAAGTCCCCAGAAAAAGGAAAACAACCAGCAGAGGAACCAATAGGAAACCCAGCAATGGAACTCAGGAGTCCTGGGGGTGTGCTGTGGTGACCAGATGTCCCAATTTTATAGGGACAGTCCGAATTTTGGGGTCTTATCTAGGATCCTATTACCCCCCACGCCGTCCCGATTTTTCACACTTGCTGTCTGGTCACCCTAGGGTGTGCACATGTGTGGGTCCCAGCTGCTCCCTGCCCCCCTCATTGAAGCAGATGTGCAGGGTTACTGCCCTGGGAAGTGCAGGGCACCAGTGGATGTGGGGTTGGCTGGAGGTAGGGTCTGGCTTCAGGCAGGGCAAGGGCTGCGTGGCTGGCTGGCTTCAGGCAGGGGGGTGCATCAGGGGTTGGCTGGAGACAGGGCAGGGAGGATGCGGCTGGTGCAGGCAAAGCAGAAGGTGCAGGACTGGCTGGAGACAGAGGCTGACTGCCGGCAGGGCAGGGCAGGGGGTGCAGGGCTGGCTGCAGGCAGGGCGTGGGGCAGGGCCGGTGCAAGGAAGTTTCATGCCCTAGGCGAAACTTCCACCTTGCACCCTCCCCGCCAGCACCCCTGCCCTTAGGCGCCCCACCTGTGGCAGCTCCCCCCTCCACCCTGAGGCTCCCCTCTTGTGGCAACTCTCCTGCTCTGCCCTGCGGCACCCCCGTCGACCGAGCTCACCCCTGCTCCGAGCACGAGCACCCCGAGCACGCCGTGGCCGCTTCACTTCTCCCACCTCCAACGCTTGCGGTGTCTAAGCCTGCCAGGCAGTCAAGCACCCTCCTCTGAGCCACAGCAGCCCTGACAGTTGACAATAGAGGCACCTTAACCCCTGAGTTCCTTCAATGTGTCCCCCTCGGGGGTCCAGCTCCGATCACCAGATACTCGGGGTATGTCTATACCACCTGCCGAATCGGTGGGCAGCGATCGATCCAGCGGGGGTTGATATATCGCGTCTAGTGTAGATGCAATACATTGAGTGCTCTCCCCTCGCCTGCTGTACTCCAGCTCGGTGAGAGGCGCAGGCAGAGTCTACGGGGAGCTGCAGCAGTCAACTCACCGAGACTGTGACATTATAAGTATAATCTAATATCTCATTGAAAGGTGACAGGGCCAGAAAGAGTTAATTAACTCACCTCACCGACTGACCTGACCCGTGGGTGAACCTTAAAAACTGGTTAACAAGATATGTAAATGAACAGAGCTTTGAAATGCAAGTCTGCAGTGTTAGAGGTGGAAGGGGAGGTGTTTGCTCAGGTCTTGTGATGTCAGCAAACAAGTCTTGTCTATTGCTATAGTTTTAATTCAAAGAGCAAAAAAAGAATATTAACATTTATGATGATACTTGAGTGAAATAGTATTATTGTCTGTGTCTCTTTGAAGGTTGTGGTAATCTGTATCTGAACTGTTTGATGGATGTACTAATTGCCAGGATGTTTGGAAGAAGAGTTAAGCCTATTGTTTTCTCAGGCTGAAAGGCTGCTGGAAATGTTTAAGAACCTGGGACACGATCCTTCTTCATCTCAGATCTGCTTTGGGTTTCAAGAGGGGGAAACCTTAAGCCACAAGGATTGAGATCCCCAGTCATTGACTGGAGCCACCCTGAATATGGACATTGGATTATAACCTATGGACTATTTCTAAAAGGACTTTTGGCAACTACAAGCTCATCTCTACTTTGTATCTGAACCTCAAAAATTGAATTCAAGTCTATATGTCTATGAACCTTTTAACCAACACTCACTCTCTCTCTTTTCTTTTCTAATAAATTTTAGCTTAGTTAATAAGAATTGGCTATAGCATGTATTTTAGGTAAAATCTAAGTTATAATTGAACCTGGTTATGTGGCTGATCCTTTGGGATCGGAAGAATCTTTTCTTTTATATGATGAAGTAAGATTTTCAGGAATCATCATCATATCTAACAGGTGTGTCTGGACGGAGGCCTGAGGCTGGGTACTTTAAGGGAACTGCGTGGTTTAAACTTCTAAGTAACCAGTGAGGTACTACAGAAGCTGTTTTGTGCTGGCTTGGTAAATCTAAGTATTGAAATAACCAGCAGCGTTTGGGATTTGTCTGCCCTGTTTTGTCTGCAATTCACTCTGATTGAGTGAGCTGAGCTGGCTCCCACGGGCAGCACCGTCACACCTACAGCCAGGCTGCAGAGGTCCGGGGGATCTTAGGGGCCTTGGGGTGCACAGATACCTATGTCCAGGCCATAGCGGTCCCTGGGGGGCTTAGAGAGTTTGGGGGGGACACAGATACCAATCTCCATGCTCTAGGGTCCCATGGGGGCTTAGAGGGTTCGTGGGGGGCACATATTCCTACATCCAGGCTGTAGGGTTACCAGGGGGGCTTAGGGGGTTAGTGGGGGGCAAAGATACCTATGTCCAGGCTGGAGGAATCCTGGGAGTCTTAGGGGATTTGTGGGGGCCAAAGACACCTATGATGTCCAGGCTGTAGGGGTACCAGTGGGTTTTAGGGGTTCGAGTGGGCACAGATACGTATGTCCAGGCTGTATCGTTCCCAGGGGGGGTTAGAGGTTTCGTGAGGGGCACAGATATCTACGTCCAGATTGTAGATGTCCCGGGAGGGGGGGGTTAGGGGGGTTGTGGGAGTGCAAATACCTATGTCCAGGCTGTAGGGGTTCCTGGGGGCTTAGAGGGTTTCTGAGGGGCACATATACCTACGTGCACACTGGAGTGTCGCAAGGGGCTTATGGAGTCTATATGGGGTACAGATACCAATGTTCTGGCTGTATAGGTCCCTCGGGGGCTTAGGGGGTTTGTGGGGGGCACAGATACCTAAGTTCAGGCTGGAGGGATCTCTGAGTGTCTTAGGTGTTTGGTGGGAGGCACAGATACCTACGTCCAGGCTGCAGGGGTCTCGGAGGGGCTTAGGGTCTGTCACGGAGTGTGGGGGAGTCCGGTCCTGCACCCCTCTTCCTGGGACTCACAGTGACTCTCAGCCAGCCAGTAAAACAGAAGGTTTATTGGACAACAGGAGCGAAGGATACAGCAGAGCTTGGAGGCAAAAGCAGGACCCCACAATCAAGTCCTTCTAGGGGTTCAGGAAACTTAGTTCCCAGTTTGGGAATCCCTGAATTCCAACCACCCAGACCAAAACTGAAACTGAACTAACCCAACTCCCTCCAGCTGGCCATTTGCTGTGTCCAGCTTCCCGGGCAAAGGTGCTGACCCCTCCCCCCGCCTAGCTCAGGTTACAGGCTGAGCACGTGTCCGGTCCTAAAGTCACCCCCTGCTCTCCCATCCCCCACACAGACAGTCCCTACTCCATCACAGTAATGCACAGAGCATTTCCCGCATGTAGCCACAGTGACACCGTGTGGCCACACCAGGTAATGCACAGAACATTTCCCATATGGAGCAACAGTGTCACCATGTGGCCATGCAGGGAAATGCACAGAGCATTTCCTGGATGGAGCAACAGTGATTCCATGTGGCCACGCAGGGTAATGCACAGAGCATCACGCCTATGTAGAGGCTGTAGAGATCCCTGGGGGGCTTAGGGGTCGTGGGGGGCACAGATAGCTACGTCCAGGCTGGAGACATTCTGGTGGGCATTAGGGGCTTCATGAGGGGCACAAATATCTACGTCAGGGCTGGAGAGGTCCCTGGATGGCTTAGGGGGTTGTGGTGAGCATAGATACATACGTCCAGGCTGCAGGGGTCCCAGAGGGACTTAGGGGTTGTAACGTAGTGTGGTGGAATCTGGCCCTGCACCCCTCTTCCTGGGACACACAGTGACTCAGCCAGCCAGTAAAACAGAAGGTTTTTTTGGCCAACAGGAATGAAGGATACAGCAGGGCTTTTGGGCACCACCAGGACCCCTCAATCGAGTCCTTCTGGGGGTTCAGGAAGCTTAGTTCCCAGTTTGGGATTCCCTGAATTCCAACAACCCAGATCCAAACAAAAACTGAACTAACTCCCTCCAGCCAGCCCCTTCCTTTATTCAGCTTCCAGGGCAAAGGTGCTGACCCCCTCCCCGCTGCCTAGCTTAAGTTACAGGCTTAGGTCCTGTCTCTCACCTAAAGTCACCCGCTGCTCTCCCATCCCCCACACAGACAGTCCCCACTCCATCACAGTAATGCCCAGAGCATTTCCCCCGTGGAGCAACAGTGACACCATGTGGCCACAGAGGGTAATGCACAGAGCATTTCCTGCATGGAGCAAGAGTGACACCGTGTGGCCACACAGGGTAATGCACAGAGCATTTCCTGCATGGAGCAAGAGTGACACCGTGTGGCCATGCAGGGTAATGCACAGAGCATTTCCTGCATGGAGCAAGAGTGACACCGTTTGGCCATGCAGGATAATGCAGAGCGCATTTCCCGCATGGAGCAACATTGACACCTTGTGACCACACCAGGTAATGGACAGAGCATTTCCTGCATGGAGCAACAGTGACACCATGTGGCTATGCAGGGAAATGCACAGAGCATTTCCTGGATGGAGCAAGAGTGATTCCATGTGGCCACGCAGGGTAATGCACAGAGCATTTCTCTCATAGAGGAACAGTGACAACATGTGGCCATGCAGGGTAATGCACAGAGCATCACGCCTATGTAGAGGCTGTAGAGATCCCTGGGGGACTTAGGGGTCGTGGGGGGCACAGATAGCTACGTCCAGGCTGGAGACATTCTGGTGGGCATTAGGGGCTTCATGAGGGGCACAAATATCTACGTCAGGGCTGGAGAGGTCCCTGGATGGCTTAGGGGGTTGTGGTGAGCATAGATACATATGTCCATGCTGTAGTGGTCCCTGGGGGTTTAAGGAGTTGGTAAGGGTCACAGAAACCTACGTATGGTCTGGAGGGGTCTCTGGGGGACTTAAGGGTTTGTGGTTGCGCAGATACCTAGGTACCGGTTGGAGGGGGCCCTGGGGAGCTTAGGGGGTTTGTGTGGCGTACACATAGCTATAACCAGGCTGGTGGGGGCCCTATGGGTCTTAGAAGGCTGGTGGGGGGCAGAGATACCTATGTAGGGACTGGAGAAGTCCTGGGGAGGGCTTTGGGGGTTCCTGGAAGTCACAAATATCTACGTCCAGGCTGGAGGAGTTCTGGGGGTATTAGGGAGTTGTGCGGGGGCACAGATACCTATATCGAGGCTGTAGGGGTCCTGGGGTTGCTTTGGGGAATTTTGGGGTACAGATACCTACTTCCATGCTGTAGGGGTCGCTGGGAGTATCAGTGGGTTCGTGAGGGTGCACAGATATCTACGTCCGGTCTATAGGGATCCTGGGGGGGGCTTAGGGGTTTGTAAGGGGCACAGATACATTCATCCAGGCAAGAGGGGTCCTAGGGACCTTAGGGGGTTCATGCTGGGCACAGATACCTGCGTCTAGGCTGGAGGGGTTTTGGGGGTCTTAGGAGGGTTGTGTGGGCACAGATACCTATGTCGATGCTGGAGGGGTCCTGTCATGTCTTAGCGGATTCGTGGGGTCAGAGATACCTACATCTAGGCTGGAGGGGTTCCGGGGGGATTAGGTGTGTTTGGGGGGGAACAGATACCTACATCCTGATGGTAGGTGGCCCTGGGTAGCTTAGGCGGTTTTTGTCGGTCACAGATACAAACATCCATGCTGTAGGGGTCCCGAGGGACTTTGTGGGGCTGTAGGGGTCACAGATACCTACCTACAGTCTGGAAGGTTCCTGTGGGTATTAAGGGGTGTGTGGGGCATACAGATGCCTACATCTGGGCTTGTGGGTTCCCTGGGGGGCTTAGAGGTTTGTGGAGAGCACAGATACCATTATCCAGGCTAGATGGGTTCTGGTGGGATTAGGGGGTTGTGCGGGGCACAGATACCTATGTAAGCAGAAGCAGGATGAACTCTACCCTCACATCTGGTGGTGAATTATGGCAAGTGTGGAAAAGGATTTCAGGGTCTGATCATGTTTGCATAGACACACTCACCATGCGTGATACGGCCACGGCAGCCTGGGATGGTTACTTTGGCAGCTATGGTATCCCCAGTTTATTTGTTGTTGGGGTGTGAGATGTGGAGTGTTGTCACCCTGATTGTGTGGATGAGGAACTGTGAAACAGCTTTGAGACAGGGATTCTCACCATCAGTTGAGTGGCACTCACTAGACAAGGGAGTGGGCTCCTTGGATGAGCCAGAAACACCAATTACATCTTCTTCTCTTTTAATAGTTGAATAGTAGAGCTGGTTGTTGATTTTCTAAATAACTGAAGATCCAGGTTCCTGACCTGAAGTCACTGAAGTGCTGTGTTAAATAGTGGGGGAGTTTGAAACTATATTGCAGAGCAGCTGATGGAGAAGAGCAGTTTGTGGAACACTTGGAATGGCTCACGGAGTGAAGTAAGCTAAGCAGTTTTTGGAGACAGCTGGAGCAGATCACAGGTTGGCTGGTGGAGCAGAGCAGCTGGTGGACTGAGCTGAGCAGTTTGTGGGAAAGGTTGAAGCAGAATCCCACGGAGAGGCAGGGCAGACAGCAGTGGACCACGTAAGGTGCCCCTTTCTACCCAGGCTGGCAGGGGGGAAAACCCGGCAGATAGACTCTTGAACTCTGGGGCTGCGGGAATGTGGGTGATTATGGGGTTGCTGGAGTCTTGAAATATTTGAGGTATTGTACTTTGGAGTCTTGGGGTGATTTCGGGATTGCTAGATTCTAGAGCCCAGGGAAAAGGACACGGCCTAGTTGAGGTGTTTTCCAAATTTAATGCTATGTTGTTTATCTCACGTTATTAAAAATTTTCTGCTATACCCAGATTCTATGATTGCGAGAGGGGAAGTATTGCCTCTTTGAGGCACCTAGGGGTGTGAATGTAAAATTTTCCCATGTCACTGGGTGAGGGCTCGATCTGGTCTGCATTACGTAATAGGGAAGGGACCCCTATGTATTGAACCCAGCCCTTGCTGCTATCAATTCAGCCTGGCAGACGGGTTCCACCTATGTCCAGGCTGAAGGGGTCCCTGGGGATTTGAGGAGGTTCCTGGGGGGCACAGAGATCTAGGTCCAGGCTGTAGGGGTCCCTGGGGGGCTCAGGGGCTTGGTTGGGGGCACAGATACCTACGTCCCAGCTGCAGGGGTCCCAGAGGGGCTTAGTGGGTGTCATGGAGTGTGGTGGAATCTGGCCCTGCACCCCTCTTCCAGGGACACACAGTGACTCAGCCAGCCAGTAAAACAGAGGGTTGTTTTGGCCAACAGGAACGAAGGATACAGCAGGGCTTTGGGGCACAACCAGGACCCGTCAGTCGAGTCCTTCTGGGGGTTCAGGAAGCTTAGTTCCCAGTTTGGGATTCTCTGAATTCCAACTACCCAGCTCCAAAAAAAAACTGAACTAACTCCCTCCAGCCGACCCCTTCCTGTGTCCAGCTTCCTGGGCAAAGGTGCTCACTCTCTCAGCCCTGCCTAGCTCAAGTTACAGGCTTAGGTCCTGTCCCTCACCTAAAGTCACCCCCTGCTCTCCCATCCCCCACACAGACAGTCCCCACTCCATCACAGTAATGCCCAGAGCATTTCCCACATGGAACAACAGTGACACCATGTGGCCATGCAGGGTAATGCCCAGAGCATTTCCTGCATGGAGCAACAGTGGCACCGTGTGGCCACACAGGGTAATGCACAGAGCATTTCCTGCATGGAGCAACAGTGACACCGTGTGGTCACGCAGGGTAATACACAGAGCATTTCCTGCATGGAGCAACAGTGACACCATGTGGCCACACAGGGTAATGCAGAGAGCATCGCACCTACGTGGAGGCTGTAGAGATCCCTCGAGGGCTTACGGGGGTTCGTAGGGTCACAGATACCTACATCCAGTATGGGCGGGACCCTGGGAGAGTTAGGGGGGTTGTGAGGGGCATAGGTACTTGCGTCCAGGCTGTAGAGGTCCTGGTGAGGATTAAATGCTTCCTGGGGGACAGCAATATCTACGTCCAGGCTGAAGGGGTCCCTGGACGCTTAGGGAGTTGTGGTGAGCACAGTGATCCCTGGGGGTATAGGGACTTGGTGAGGGGCACAGATACCTATGTATGTCCTGGAGGGGTCCCTGGGGGGGGCTTAGTGGTACTGTAGGAGACACAGATACCTACGTCCAGGCTATAGGCATTCTGGGGGGGCTTAGGGCTTTGGGGGGGCACAGATACCTACATCCAGGCTGGAGGGGTCCCGGGGGGCTTAGGTGGTTTGTGGGGAGGGGCACAGATATGTACATCCAGGCTGGAGAGGTTCCGGAGAGGATTAGGGGTTTTTGCGGATGGCAGAGATACCTATCTCCATACTCTAGGGGTCCCGGGGGGCTTAGGGTTTTTTGGGAGGCACAGATATCTATGTCCAGGTTGGAGTGGTTCCTGGGGGGTTTAGGGAGTTCCTGGGGGGCACAGATACCTAGGTCCATGCTGTAGGGTTCCCTGGGTGGATTAGGGGTTTTCTGGGTGGCAGAGATACCTACGTCTAGGCTGTAGGGGTCCCTGGGAGGCTTAGGGGGTTTGTGGGGGGCAGAGATACCTACTTCCAGGCAATAGGTCTTCCAGGGGGAATTAGTGTGTTGGGGGGGCACAGATACCTAGGTTCAGGCTGGAGGGTTCCCGGGGGGGGGGCTTACGCCGTTTGTGTTGGGCACAGATATCTGCATACAGGCTGGAGTGGTCCCTGGGGGGGCTAAAGCGGTTTCTGGTGGGCAGAGATAACTACCTCTAGGCTGGAGGGGTTTCTCGGCACTTAGGGGTTGTGGGGGGCACAGATACTTCCATCCAGGCTGGAGGGTCCCTGGGGGGCTTAGCGGGTTCATGTGGGGCACAGATACCTAAGTCCAGGCTGGATGGGTCCAGGGGGGGCTTATGGGGTTCAGGGAGCACAGATGCTTATCTCTAGGCTATAGGGGTCCCTGGTGGGCTTAGGGGGTTTTGGGGGGCCCCAGAGACCTAAGTCCATGCTGTAGGCGTCCCTACAGGTGCTTATGGGTTCGTGGGGTGCACAGATACTTATGTCCAGTCTGGAGGGGACAGGGGGTTTGGGGTTTCATGAGGGGCACAGATACAAACCTCCAGGCTGTAGGAGTCCCAGGGAGGCTGTGGGGGTGCAGATACCTACATCTAGTCTGGATGGGTCCTGGGAGTTATAGGGGGTTTGTGGGGGGCACAGATACCTAGGTACAGGCTGTCGGTGTCCCGAGGAGATGAGGCGGTTCACTGGGGGCTCAGATACATCCAGGCTGGATGTGTCCCGAGGAGCTTAGGGGGTTTGTGGGGTGCTCAGACACCTGTGTCCAGGCTGTAGGGATCCCTGGGAGGTTAGAGGTTCGTGGGTGTCACAGATAGGGACTTCCAGGCTGAAGAGGTCGCTGGGACGTTTAGGGGGTTTGTGGGAGTACAGATACCTACGTCCAGGCTAAAGGGGTAATGGGGGTGCTTAAGGAATCGGGGCGGACACAGATACCTACGTCCAGGGTCTAGGGGTCCCGAGGGGATTGGGGGTTGAGGGGGGAACAGATGCCTACGTCCTAGCTGAAGGGGTCCTGGGTGGTTTAGGAGGTTCGTTGGAGTCACAGATACCTAAGTCCAGGCTGTAGGGGTTCCTGGGGTATTCGGGGATTTCTGGGGGTCACAGATACCTACGTTCAGACTGGAAGGGTTCCAGAGGGCTTAGGAGATTTATAGGGGGACAGATACCAACATCCTGGCTGTAGGGGTTCCCGTGGGGATTAGGTGGTTTATGGGGGGCACAGATTACTCATAGACTCATAGACTCTAGGACTGGAAGGGACCTCGAGAGGTCATCGAGTCCAGTCCCCTGCCCTCATGGCAGGACCAAATACTGTCTAGACCATCCCTAATAGACATTTATCTAACCTACTCTTAAATATCTCCACAGATGGAGATTCCACAACTTCCCTAGGCAATCTATTCCAGTGTTTAACTACCCTGACAGTTAGGAACTTTTTCCTAATGTCCAACCTAAATCTCCCTTGCTGCAGTTTAAGCCCATTGCTTCTTGTTCTATCATTGGAGGCTAAGGTGAACAAGTTTTCTCCCTCCTCCTGATGACACCTTTTTAGATACCTGAAAACTGCTATCATGTCCCCTCTCAGTCTTCTCTTTTCCAAACTAAACAAACCCAATTCCTTCAGCCTTCCTTCATAGGTCATGTTCTCAAGACCTTTAATCATTCTTGTTGCTCTTCTCTGGACCCTCTCCAATTTCTCCACATCTTTCTTGAAATGTGGTGCCCAGAACTGGACACAATACTCCAGTTGAGGCCTAACCAGCGCAGAGTAAAGCGGAAGAATGACTTCTCGTGTCTTGTTTACAACACACCTGTTAATGCATCCCAGAATCACGTTTGCTTTTTTTGCAACAGTATCACACTGTTGACTCATATTAAGCTTGTGGTCCACTACGACCCCTAGATCTCTTTCTGCCATACTCCTTCCTAGACAGTCTCTTCCCATTCTGTATGTGTGAAACTGATTGTTCCTTCCTAAGTGGAGCACTTTGCATTTATCTTTATTGAACTTCATCCTGTTTACCTCAGACCATTTCTCCAATTTGTCCAGATCATTTTGAATTTTGACCCTGTCCTCCAAAGCAGTTGCAATCCCTCCCAGTTTGGTATCATCCGCAAACTTAATAAGCGTACTTTCTATGCCAACATCTAAATCGTTGATGAAGATATTGAACAGAACCGGTCCCAAAACAGACCCCTGCGGAACCCCACTTGTTATACCTTTCCAGCAGGATTGGGAGCCATTAACAACTACTCTCTGAGTACGGTTATCCAGCCAGTTATGCACCCACCTTATAGTAGCGCCATCTAAATTGTACTTTCCTAGTTTATCTATAAGAATATCATGCGAGACCGTATCAAATGCCTTACTAAAGTCTAGGTATATCACATCCACCGCTTCTCCCTTATCCACAAGGCTCGTTATCCTATCAAAGAACGCTATCAGATTAGTTTGACACGATTTGTTCTTTACAAATCCATGCTGGCTATTCCCTATCACCTTACCACCTTCCAAGTGTTTGGAGATGATTTCTTTGATTACCTGCTCCATTATCTTCCCTGGCACAGAAGTTAAACTAACTGGTCTGTAGTTTCCTGGGTTGTTTTTATTTCCCTTTTTATAGATGGGCACTATATTTGCCCCCTTCCAGTCTTCTGGAATCTCCCCCGTCTCCCATGATTTCCCAAAGATAATAGCTAGAGGCTCAGATACCTCTTCTATTAACTCCTTGAGTATTCTAGGATGCATTTCATCAGGCCCTGGTGACTTGCAGGCATCTAACTTTTCTAAGTGATTTTTTACTTGCTCTTTCCTTATTTTCTCTTCTAAACCTACCCTCTTCCCGTAAGCATTCACTATACTAGACATTCCTTCAGACTTCTCAGTGAAGACTGAAACAAAGAAGTCATTAAGCATCTCTGCCATTTCCAAGTCTCCCGTTACTGTTTCCCCCTCCTCACTGAGCAGTGGGCCTACCCTGTCCTTAGTCTTCCTCTTGCTTCTAATGTATGACAGATACCAATGTCCTGGCTGTAGATGTTCCTCCACGGTGGCCTCAGGGCTGGAAGAGCTCCCACTCCCTTCTATTACCTGGGGGCTGCAGCAGGGGCACAGAGCTTCTCTGGTCTCACTCCTTTACCCCTGCCCCGCTGTGGCCCTGACACCAGAGAAGCTCTGTGCCCCTGCTGCAGCCTCTGCGCCATATCAGGGAGTGGGAGCTCCTCCAGCCCTGGGGCCACCGTGAGGGAGACTTTTCCAGGGGGATCCAATTTGGCCAGGGGCCCCCGGGACCCCGACAGCCTGGATGTAGGGTTATGTGCGACCACAGCCCCTCTATGTACCCCAGGAACATCTACAGCCAGGACATTGGTATCTGTGCCCCCCGAACCCAGAAAGCCTCCCAGGGAACTTTACAGCCAGTATGTTGGTATCTGTGCCCCCCATAAATCTCCTAAGCGCTCCAGGACCCCTCCAGTCTGCATGTAGGTATCTGTGACCCCCATAATTCTCCTAAGACCTCTGGGACCCCTCTAGTCTGCACGTAGGTATCTGTGACCCCCAGAAATCCCTGAATGCCCCAGGAACCCCTACAGCCTGGACTTAGGTATCTGTGACTCCAACGAACCTCCTAAGCCACCCAAGACACCTCCAGCTATGACGTAGGTATCTGTTCCCTCCTCAACCCCCAATCCCCTCGGGACCCCTAGACCCTGGACGTAGGTATCTGTGTCAGCCCCGATCCCTTAAGCACTCCCATTACCCCTTCAGCCTGGACGTAACTACCTGTGACCCCCACGAACCCCCTAAGCCCCCAGGGATCCCTACAGCCTGGACACAGGTGTCTGAGCACCGCACGAACCCCCTAAGCTCCTCGGGACACATCCAGCCTGGATGTATCTGAGCCCCCAGTGAACCGCCTCATCTCCTCGGGACACCGACAGCCTGTACCTAGGTATCTGTGCCCCCCACAAACCCTCTATACCCCCCAGGACCCCTCCAGCCTAGATGTAGGTATCTGTTCCCCCACAGCCCCCCTGGGACTCCTACAGCCTGGAGGTTAGTATCTGTGCCCCCCATGAAACCCCAACCCCCCCTGCCTCCTCCAGCCTGGACATAAGTATCTGTGCACCCCATGAACCCATAAGCACCTGTAGGGACGCCTACAGCATGGACTTAGGTATCTGGGGCCCCCCAAAACCCCCTAAGCCCACCAGGGACCACTACAGCCTAGAGATAAGTATCTGTGCCCCCTGAACCCCATAAGCCCCCCCTGGATCCCTCCAGCCTGGATTTAGGTATCTGTGCCCCCTACGAACCCGCTAAGCTCCCCAGGGACCCTCCAGCCCGGACGGAGGTATCTGTGCCCCCCCACAATCCCTAAGTGCCGAGACACCCCTCCAGCCTGGAGGTAGGTATCTTTGCCGAACACAAACTGCCTAAGACCCCCCCCATCGGGAACCCTCCAGCCTGGATCTAGGTATCTGTGCCCCCAACACGCTAATTCCCCCTGGAAGCCCTATTGCCTGGACTTAGGTATCGCTGCCCCCCACAAACCCCCTAAGCCTCCCAGGGACCCCTACAGCCTAGACGTATGTATCTGTACCCCTCAGAAAACCCCTAATCCACCCGGGGACCCCTACAGCATGGACCTAGGTATCTGTGCCTCCCAGGAACCCCCTAAACCCCCCAGGAACCACTCCAACCTGGACATAGTTATCTGTGCCTCCCAAAAAAAACCCTAAGCCCCCAGGAACCCCTAGATCCTGGAGATAGGTATCTCTGCTGTCCACAAAAAATTCCTTATACTCCCTGGAACCTCTCCATCCTGGACGTACATAGCTGTGCCCCCCACAACCCCCCTAAGGCCCCCGGGACCCCTCCAGCCTGGATGTAGGTATCTGTGCCCCCCCAAAGCCCTAAGCCCCCCAGAATGCCTATAGCCTGGACGTAGGTATCTGTGTCCCCTACAATACCACTAAGCCCCCCCAGGGACCCCTCCAGGACAAACATAGGTATCTTTGCCCCTCACCAAGTTCCTAAACCCCCAGGGATCACTGTGCTCACCACAACCTCTAAGCCGTCCAGGGACCTCTCCAGCCCGGACGTAGATATTGGTGTCCTCCAGGAAGCCCTTAATCCCCACCAGGAACCTCTACACCCTGGACGCAAGTACCTATGCCCCCACAACCCCCCTAACTCCCCCAGAGTCCCGACCATCCTGGACGTAGGTATCTGTGACACTACGGACCCCCTTAAGCCCCCCAGAATGCCTCCAGCCTGGACGTAGCTATCTGTACCTCTCATGACCCCTAAGCCCCCAGGGATCTCTACAGCCTCTACGTAGGTGTGATGCTCTGGGCATTACCCTGAGTGGCCACACAGTGTCACTGTTGCTCCATGCAGGAAATGCTCTGGGCATTACCCTGCGTGGCCACATGGTGTCACTGTTGTTCCATGCGGGAAATGCTCTGGGCATTACTGTGATGGAGTGGGGGACTGTCTGTGTGGGGGATGGGAGAGCAGGGGGTGACTTTAGGTGAGGGACAGGACCTAAGCCTGTAACTCGAGCTAGGCAGGGCTGAGAGAGTGAGCACCTTTGCCCGGGAAGCTGGACACAGGAAGGGGTCGGCTGGAGGGAGTTAGTTCAGTTTTGGTTTGGAGCTGGGTAGTTGGAATTCAGAGAATCCCAAACTGGGAACTAAGCTTCCTGAACCCCCAGAAGGACTCGAGGGAGTTAGTTCAGTTTTGGTTTAGAATTCCTGGTGCAAAAACACCGTGAAACTCCCCTTTCTTCTTCACAGAGGGCTTCAACACCCCTTTTCTCACTCAGGCTCACAACTGCCCAGAATTCGAGAACTGTCCCTGTTCCCATTGGACAAATGGGAGTAGCCTGAGGTACAGAGAAGGGAGGTGACCTACCCAAGGGCCTACACAGCAAGGCGGTGGCAGAGCCAGAAAGAGAAGCCGCCAGTCAGACTCCTGTTCTAACAGACAACAAATCCCCCCAGAGGCAGGGGCTGGAGCGGGGCGGGGGAGTAACAGGGAGCGTGGGGGGGTCGGGCGCAGAGCAGGAAATTGATGGGCAGGGGGGGTCAGGCAGCTGGAGGCAGGGTTCGTGGGGGGCTAAAGGGCACAATCCGGGCTGGTGGGAGGAGCAGGAGTTGAGCTCAGGGGGAGGCGCTGGCAGAGCCCCCCCCTTTGGTGTGAGGGCGGAGGTGTCGAGGGGGGAGGAGAAGCCGGAGTTGCAGGGGGGGGGAGCTCACTGGAGTGGGGGGGGTAGATCTGTCCTCTGTGCAGCCAGGACACTCCCGGGGTGGGAGGGAGGTGAGTTAACTGGATCCTGTCCCTGTTTTTCCACTTCCTCCCACACACACATTCTCTCAAGATTTCCCCTTTC
Source organism: Gopherus flavomarginatus (assembly GCF_025201925.1). NCBI lineage: Eukaryota > Metazoa > Chordata > Testudines > Testudinidae > Gopherus > Gopherus flavomarginatus. The sequence goes on along the minus strand of NC_066634.1, from coordinate 10,244,214 downwards.
TTCTCTCTCATTATCACACGTGGCTATAAAATCCAGGGAGATTCTCCTCCCCCCCCCCCAATGATCAGCTCTCTAATTGCCTCTGATTTCCCTTTTCTCTCCATACTTCTCAAATGTCAATTTAAAATCTCTCCGATGGGGGGTGGATTTTCCCACCCATTTTATCTGCAGTGATTTGTCCTTGTTTGGGTGGGAAATTGTTGCCCTGGGTCACTCCCCAGAACATGGCTCCCACTGGAGTGGGATGGGATGAGGTTCCCGTTCTCTGCCAGGGCAGGGAAGGGAAGGGAGGAGCACATCCCCCATGGAGACTGCCCAGACCCCATTTCCCAATCCCCCTGCGGCCCCCTTCCATTGTCCAGGGAGCCTTCCAGCTCCCCCCCTGCCCTTAAATCAGCTCCTCAAAGGGCTCTGAGCTGCTCACGTGAATGGTTGCCCGTGGCCGGGGGGGGACCATCACATTCTGTTTATGTATTGGACAGTCATATAAAATCCAGTCCCAACAGTCCCCCTTTTCCACTAGTTATTTAATAGCAACATCAAATCCCCTCCGATCTTGGTGGTTTTCTCTCATGTTATCAAATGTCCTTTGTGACAGGGTTCTCTCTGCGTGTCTCAAAGATTGATATAAAATACCCCAAACATTTGCCCCACTTCTCTCTAGTTGTTTTATTTCTAATTGAATATGATGGGTTGTTTCCCAATTGTGCTAAGATGCAGCCGCCTCTGGGTGGATCCATGGTGGCTATTATTTGCTAGTGACAGCCGTGGATCTTTCTTGCCCTCTAGGCCTTCCATTCTCCTGTTAAAGAAGTACTCCCCAGGCTCCCTCTGCCTGTGTGACTGGCCAGCAGGAGGTGGTGTTTAACTTTCTAGGCCACTTCTCACACTCAGTGAGGTAACACTTGCAGGCGGCAGGGAAGGTGTCTGTGTGGGGAGATTGCAGCTGAAGGGGCATTGTGGTAGGGGGAGGCCTCTGGGTGGCTGGGCAGGGGGTACCCTAGTCAGGTTGGTGGGTTGTGGAGGTTTGGGGTTTTCGGGGGGTGGTGGTTCTGATGTGCCCATCCCTGAGGCTATGGGTCCTGGAGGTGGGTATCGCTGTGGGCCTGGTGGCTGCAGAACAGTAGGGGTGGGTGTCTCTTGGGGAGGCGGGACAGAGGGTTAGAGGGAGCCTGGTTCTGTGCCAGGGGCTCTGTCTGTGCTTCCCCCGCTGCTTCCTGGTTTTGTTGCCATGCCCAGTGCACAGAGCTGGGGGAGGGGATCCCTGGCACTAGGTGAGGGCATGCCAGGGAAGCAGAGTGATGGTCGCACTGTAAGCATCAGGGGGACACACTGGGCAGAGGAGGGGGTCCCAGGAAAATGTCAGGGTAGATCGTTCTGGAGGGTGGGGAAGTTCCTAGGCAGGCAGTGAGGGACTGAGTTCCCAGTGGGGGGGGGTCCCTTGAGGGGGTCCCTGGCTGCTGGGGGCTCTTGGTGGGGGGAACCCTTTGGGATTCCCAACCTAGCTATCATGGTGTGGTGGGGGTTCTCTGCCCGGTGGGGCTTTGAGGGGTATCTGGGGTCCCTGGCCAGGGACTCTGGGGGCTGCGTCCCAGGGAATATCTGATGGGATCCTGGCTGGGGGATGTCTGGGGCCCCTGGCTGGGTGGTCTGGGCTCTGGGTACTAGGAGGTGTCTGGGGGCTGCTGCTAACCATGATCCTTCTCTCTGGTCAACTTGTACCAGAGTCCTGGCTCCTAGTCACCAGGTCACCAAGTCCATTCCCCAGTCACGTGCCCTGTCACTGGGATAACTTTCTGTCCACTTAGCAAACACTGTTAGTGTGAAATCACAGAATTTACTTTTCTCCTCTTTTGAAAACTGCAGGAACTTTCGGTTCCGTTTGGAAAATTTTTGCCCCCAGTCCTTGTCCTAGATCTGCGTGGGTGAGGGAGGTGGGAAGGGAGTCAGCACTGCCATACGATGGTCCTTTTCCACAGCGTTCTGAACTCATTCTTTCTGAAATCCGGTGTCATTGAGACCGTTGTTAATCCAGAGTCACTGTATGGAAAGACAAGGAGTGATTCCAGATGGACAGTGGGTCAAATGAGATCAGCCATTCTCCCTGTGAGGAGGGGCTCCCATTAGCTGCTCTCCCCAGAGAGCTAAAGGAGGGAAGCTGCTCAAACACTCTATCCCTCTTCTGCTCAGGATATTGGGGTTCAGCTTCCTGGGTCAGATGCTGCAGCCTCCATTGTGATCTGGGAGACCAGGCTTGGCAGCTGCTGCTCCCCCAGTGGGGCTCTGTGCTGGGAAGTGACCTTAATTAAAGCTTCTTCTCTGCCCGGCCCAGGGGATGACTTTCTGCAGCTGGTCCTAGCCCCCTAGGGCAGTCCTGGGCCCTGTTACTACTAAATTCTGAGCCAGAGTCTCCAGGTAACTGAAAGACCTCAGGGAATGTCCTAGGGTCTGGCAAGAAAGTGACTCTGCACAAACAACACCACCTCATTTCTCCTCCCATTAGCGGTTGCCAGGAGGAAATCCAGCCATGGGAGAGCAAAGCCCCCAGGAATGGGACTGTCCCAGCCAGAGGGGCAGGGAGAGAGGACAGGGGAAGGAGAGACTGAAAGGGGCAGTGGGAGAAATGAATGTGGGGGAGAGATTTCCAGCTCTCTAGTCCACCCAGACACATGTATTGCTGCATCCTGGGGCAGAAGCACTTTCCAGTGAACAAAACAAGGATCAGACAGAGCAAAAGCCAGTTCCTGACTCCATATTCCCCCTGCTGGGGTGTGGCTGCCGTGGGGTAAGTGTCTGAGGGAATCCCCCACAGTGACTCCTTCGGTTCTGCTCTTTTCTAGCCTTGTGTTCAGAGAAGGGGTGAGAGGGAGAGAGAAGGGAGGTTAAAAATGTGTTTGTGGACTTAGCCTGGCAGGAGGGGCCAGGTCTAAATTGTAATAAACAGATTGAGCATTTCCCAGCATGACAGAATCTAGGGTGTCTGTCTGCAGGGAAAGGGCCTGGGGGAATTGTGATGTGAAATTAACTAAAACCGGTTCTGAAACGCCCACAACTGCCCTTCTCCCCCAGACAGGCTGCAGAATGTTTTGCTCCAGCTCATCCCAGCCTGGCGTGGAACAGGAGAACAGATATGGCTGCAGTGGAGTCAGTCCAGGTAGAGATTATTCGGGGGGTTGCTGGTGGGTTCCTGCTGGAGGAAAGGGAGAGCAAATACACCAGAGGTGGGAAGGTTTGCAGAGTCTGGTTTGGAGGTTGGAGCGGGGCAGGAAATTCACAGCGTGGGGAAGGAGGAGGCCAGGGTGTGGCAGACCTGCTGGGAGTTATTTACTAAGTGGCCTAGATTCTAGGAACAGACCCAGGAGGTTTGGAGGTGGAAATGCCCTAATTTGTGAAGAGAGAAAATAACCCACCTACATGGAGCTAGTCAAACTGACCAGACTCCTAGTGCTGGAGCCTGACCTCATTAACCATCAGCTGCTGTGAGATATAAAGGGGACACCCATGAGTCAGGCTTATTGGAGCTGCCTCTCCCTTCATATCCCGCTCCTCACAATGAGGAGGGTGTTGGGCATCCTACCAGCGAGCTCTCCCTGGACCCTGCTAGGGGCTCCATCTCCTGTATCAGTCAGTGGCTAGTAGGGGGTGATGGATATGCTGGGAGAGATAAGGGGCTCTCTCTTCATCCCCTCACCCTGGCATTTGCTGGATACTCTGAGCCAGGTCGAGGTGGGACTCTCCTGACTATGATCCACCCAGAGCTTCCATTTGATTCACTCTTCTCTGCCACAAATGTGGGGCTGTGAGTGGGCAGCAAGTCCTTAGTGTTGGACTCTTACTCTTTCAGGGGCTGGTGACCTTCAAGGAGATGGCTATGTATTTCACCAGGGAAGAGTGGGCTCTGCTGGACCCCACTCAGAGAGCCCTCTACTGGGATGTCATGCAGGAGAACTATGAGACTGTGACCTCGCTGGGTAAGGGTTCCTGTCCCTTCTGTTCTTGGAAGGGGAAATGAAGAGTGAAGGTTCACGCCACCCCCACAATGCCATCTGTACCCTGTCCTGTTTCAGCATCACCCCAATAGGCCAGTGACACACATAATACCAGAGACCCTCCTCTGCTGCAGAACACTTTGGGAACAGAGCACAGGAGCCGTATTGCACAGTGTCAAATATCTCCTGTTTGCTCAAGTGAAACTGGGGGTTAGGTCTGGCATAACTGTCCCATACCCCTAATCATTTTGTTGCCCTTTTCTGAACCTTTTCCAATTCCAATATATCTATTTTGAGATGGGGTGACATGTGCATGCAGTATTCAAGATGTGGGTGTATCATGGATTTATTTGCTGTTTTTACAAATATGATCTATGAGATATTCTGTCATATCTATCACTTTCTTAATTATTTCCTACATTGTTCACTTTTTTCACTGCTGCTGCACATTGAGTGGATGTTTTCAGAGAACTATCCACAGTGACTCCAAGATCCATCTCTTGAGTGGAAACAACTAATTTAGACCCCATCATTTTGTATGTATAGTTGGGATTGTGTTTTCCAATGGGCTGCACTATGTGCTATCCTGTCATCTAGTACTGCTGAGATCCTGGATTCAGTAATATCCCTGCCCTTCCTGTTCCCTTTCTCCACCGAACCCCGCCAGCCCATGCTTCCTGTTCCCAGCTTCCCCAGGATTCTCGCACTGTCTCTGAACCTCTCTGTCAGCAAGAAGCAGTGCCAGGGACACTTGCCCTCTGTCTGGAGTCTTCGATTTCTGGGACATGGATTTACTTTCTCTGTGTTGTAAGAGGCTCTGTCATAATGAGTGTCTGTGATGTTACCCAGAGTACAATCTGGACTGTTAAATAGCTGTCCCCTCAGTCCTCCAGCATGGGGTGCCTTTTCCACTGTTTTCCCGCGAGAACAGCCCCTCTTGGCCAATTAACACACAGTCTCCAGCATGTAACTCACTCCCAGCTACACAGTATTGAGTGCTGCTAGACAGCCACTCATGAATTACACCTCAGGAGAAAACCAGCAAATTCTCAAGTGCCCAACTTTCCCCCAGAAATGTGCATCTTGCACTGTCCAGCACGCTACTGAACGACCCAAGCTCATATGAAGTCTGTCATTTCATCAGCGGAAAATGACATGCACCAGCTTGTTATCCCAAACAGAGTTTCCAACACACTTCAATCCACACATACTGGTTAGATGAACAATAAACCAAGATTGTTAACTACCAAAAACTAAAACTAGGCCCAGTCCATGAAAGGGGCACTCCCAGGAGAGACTGTATAAAGGCTGGAACATGAAACACCTTTGTAAACCTGAGACAGCTGCCTTGGGGACAATGACAGGGAGAATCCCCCAAAGTGACTCCTTCGTTTCTGCTCTTCTCTGGCCTCCGATTGTTCCTTCCAACGTGGAGTACTTTGCACTTGTCTCTACTGAATTTGATCCTATTTACTTCAGATCATTTCTCCCGTTTGTCCAGATCATTTTGAATTTTAATCCAATCCTCCAAAGCACTTACAACCCCTCCCAGCTTGGTGTTGTCCGCAAACTTGATACGTGTAAGAGAGAGACTGTTACTGGGAGGGTTTCCCCATGTGTCAGAGGGTTACACCCTGGTGGGAGGGGGCTAGGCCTGTACTGGAATAAGGTCACTCTGTGCTTCACAGTGTGCTAGAACCTAGAATGTGCATTAGCAGGGGAAAAGCTGGGGGGAATCGGCTTGTGGAATGGACAAAAGCCTAGTCTGAATTCTCACACCTTGCCCTTTTCACCCCGGCAGGCCAGAGAATAACATCCATGTTTCGCTGCAGATCATCTCGTCCTCCCAGGGGCAAGGAAATGGCTGCAATGGAGCTGGCTCAGGTAAGAGATTATCAGGGTGGCGGGCTCTGCTTGGAGGTTGAGGAGCAGTAAATGCATAAGAGGGTGGGAATTGCTAGAGGTGGTGGGAAGCAGGAAATATCTCGGGTGGAGAAAGGGAGGGGACAGCATGTGACAAACCTGCTGAGACTTGTGTAGTGTAGGGCGTGATGGGTTGTCACCCCCAGGAGGCAGTTTGTGGAGCTTCTGGGAACTGCTGTGTCCTCTAACCCTCACGCTGGGCTGGCCCTTCTCACACTGCTTTGCTGGAGATTTCGCCAGCCTCTCCAGGGCCTGTTATCACCCAACACAACAGCAGGTGGCGCCATGCAGCCAACTAAGCTACCTGAGTGCGTTACCTAAGCCACTCAAGGACAGATAGAAGACAAGAGCCAATTTCCACTCCCCAACCTTGCACACTTGCTGTAGTATAAATCCAGAATGATACCATCTTATAGTGCACAGGGATCTCTATAATGCAAGCTCATTAATGTAGTTCCCCTTCCCCTCGATATGGGACAGATGTGCACAACAAGCTGAGATTTTCCCCAGACACTTCACTCAAAATACGCTGGTTAAGATAAAGCATCAAACAAGTTTATTAACTGCAGAAAGATAGATTAAGTGATTATAAGTGATAACAAACAGATCAAAGCAGATTATTTAGCAAATAACCAAAACTCAGACTAAGCCTAACATACTAGATGGATAGAATTTGAATTAGCAATTTCTCACCCTGACTGATGGTACAAGCAGTCCCCCAAGTTTCCATACACAAGCTAGAAATCTCTTGATCCTGGGAGCAGCACTTCCCCCACATCCGTTTTTGTTTCTCAGGTGTTTCCAGAAGTTCTCTTGTGTGGAGAATGAGGCCAAGAGATGATGTCACACCCCACCTTATGTAGCTTTTCCATATGGTGGGAACCTTTTGTTCCAAACTCAGTTCCTAGTCCAGTTTGTGGAAAAATACAGGTACTAAAATGGAGTTTAGTGTCATGTGGTCTGGTCACAGGCCCTGCTGAGTCATAGTAGCCATGACTCATAGGCTGGCTGAAACATTCACAGGAAGGCTAAGCTCTTCCACAGTCCATTGTCTTTGTTGAGCCATCAGCACTGTCTGGCTTCTTCATTGTTGTACCTGAAAGGCTCATTGTGGGTGTTACCCAGAGTAAGCACATTTGAAATACAGATCCAGAGTCAATATCCATAACTTCAGATACGAACATGATATGTGCACACAAATAGGATAATCATATTCAGCAAATCAGAACTTTTCCAGTGACACCACACATGATGCATCTTCTACAAAATAGATCATAATTATGTCCTAATCATATTATAATCATACCACTATGATGAATATGGGGGTGTAGTGTCAGATAGGTCCTAATTTCAAGGCACAGGAGTTGGAATGGAACTTCCCCTCTTTGTGGAACAGGAAATAACCCTCCAGCCAGGGCTGGGACAACTTCCCAGACTCTCAGTGATGGAGCCTGAATCTACTGACATTTCATTAATTACCACCAACCCCAATCTTTGTGGCAACTGTAAACTTTATCAGTGATGATTTTGTACTCTCTTCTAAGTCATGGATAAGAATGTTAAATAGCACAGGGCCAAGAACCAATCCCTGCAGGAACCTGCTAGAAAGAAATCCACTCGATCATGGTTCCCCATTTACTATCAGAGTTTTTAATCTATTTAATGTATGCCGTGTTTATTTTGTATCATTCTAGTTTTTTTAGTAAAAATATTGTGCTAATCAAGTCATGTCCCTTACGGAAGTTTAGGTATATTACATCAATACTATTAGCTGCAACCAAACTTTTGATCTCATCCAATAAGGATATCCCGTTAGTTTGATAGGCTCTATTTTCTCTAAACCTTTGTTAATGGGCACTACAATTCTGACCTTCTAACTTCTATTCTTTATGATTGACTTCCCCTTTCTTCCATATATTTTATTTGGAGAGTGCTTGGATTCCTACCAGGGAGCCACTATCAGGGTCCAGAGACAGCCCCATCTCCTATATTAAGCTCTGGCTAGTAGCTATGTGATAAATGTGAAGACCCTGCTTCTGTCTGTCAGATGGGAGACACAAAGGTTCTCTCTTTTCTACCCTCTGATGCCTCCTGGCTGCTGTAAGCAAGGTGGGGTGGGACTCTGTTAACATGTGCCTCCCGGAGCTTCCATTTCCCTGGTGCTGCTGTTCCGTGAATAGTGGGGTTGTGAGTGGGTCAGCAGGTACTGAGTATTGGACTCCTGCTCTTTCAGGGGCCGGTGACCTTCGAGGAGGTGGCTGTGTATTTCTCCAGGGAAGAGGGGACTCTGCTGGACCCCACTCAGAGAGCCCTCTACAGAGATGTCATGCAGGGGAACTATGAGACGATGGTCTTGCTGGGTCAGGATTCCTGTCCCTTCTGTTCTTGGAAGGGGAAATGAAGAGTGAAGGTTCATGCCACCCCCACAATGCCATCTGTACCCTGTCCTGTTTCAGCATCACCCCCAATAGGCCAGTAACTATACATACTACCAGAGACCCTCCTCTGCCTCAGAACACTTTGGGAACAGAGCACAGGAGCAGCATCACACAATGTCAAATATCTCCTCTTTACTCAAGTAAAACTGGGGTTAGGTCCAGCATAATGAACAGAAGCTTCCTACCCCCAGCCTTCTCTCAAACCCTGAGCCTTCTCTACCCAAACCAGAATGTGCTTGGGGTGTAACAAGCAGGCGGCTGGAGTCAGAGCTGCCAGTCCAGGGTTACTTATCATACAGACACTCAGTGCGTCCTTGAACGCTGGCTGGGAGTATCCAGACAGGGGAGCTCCAGCAGCAGAACACTGAATCTCACCCAGGATTACAGATGACACAACTCCTCGCTGATCTGGATTGCACCCCAGCATGTGAAAATGGCCTAGGTTGGTAGTGACATTTCTTGAGACATGGAGAGTCTTGCTCCCATATCACCAGGTGTAATAAAAATAACAGGAAAGGCCAAATATGGAAAACTGATTGTTCAGCTTGCTTTTGACCTGCATCATATTTTGCAATATATTCCAAATAAGGAAATTAACGTGCAACGTATGTGTCATTGTTTGTGGTTTTAAGCTGTAAAAGGCTTGTGTGATTTTTAGCTCGGGAACAGTATTCCAATAGCTGTCGCCCCCTGCGTGCTTGTAACCAAGAAAAGAGCCTCAGGCTGAGCTGATTCAAATATTAATCCTGTGGTCGTTTTCCACAACAGCCTCAATAGGTCCCTGTGATGGAATGTAAGGCTACATCTAGACTACCCACCGTATCGGCGGGTTAAAATCGATTCCTCGGGGATCGATATATGGCGTCTCATCTAGACGCCATATATCGATCCCCGAGCGCACTTATATCGATTCCGGAACAACACCAAGCCCAACGGAGTTGATGATTTGACAGGGGGAGCCGCGGACATCGATCCCGCGCGGTGAGGATGGGTGAGTAATCCGATCTTAGAATTTCGACTTCAGTTATGTTATTCACGTAGCTGAATTTGCGTATCTAAGATCGATTTTCCCCCGTAGTGTAGACCAGCCCTTAATGTCTTCACACCTTCCCCCTGCAGGAGAATGGCTGTTTGACCAGCTGTTTGCTTGCTGTCTCTGAGGAACTGGTCTGTGGGTGTTCCCCAGAACTGTAACTTTTTCAGTAATATCATACTGTAAAATCTCACAATTTTACATACAGTGTTACTACACATTTTAACAGGAGGATAATATTCAGTAGGTTATGCGTTTTCTAATGATACCTCACAAGCCATACTGGGTACAAAATTGATCATAATTTTCTAGAAGAGTGAACACAGGGGTACAGATTGACACAGTGTCTGTGTGTGTGTTCCCAGCAGATATGTGGGTATTTCAATCCCTCATAAGCACAATGTTTGGCATCTTCAAGGACCTGGGGAACTGGTCCTGGGAATTCACTAGTTTAGCAAGTGTGAGACTGCATGAAATTGTGAGACACTTTGGTATTAATAATAAAATAATATAATCTGATAAAATTGCAATGAATCATGCTAGGTATGCCATGTAAAGTGTAGTGAAAATGTTATGATTTGCCAAGTATGATAATTTTGTTTCTATGTTTCTATCACCTTTGTATTGTGAGTTACAGATATGTAAGGTATATCTGTATTTCCAGACTTGTGCAGTTTTTCTGGGTGACACCCCCAGACATATTGGCATCAACATTGCCTAGCACGTTTGATGGCCCATTGAAGGTCATCAGCTGTACAATGAACCTATGGACCAAGGGGATACACCTATTGAGTCAGCAAGACATGCCGGGGTTTGCCTGTGTAATGAAACCTCCAAAGCTTTTCCATGCCATGTGCTGTGAAGCTTGTGTTTGGGACACAGGAAGTACAAGCCACATGGCAAAAGGAATATAAAGCGCAGCTGCATCATCTCCATCTTGTCTTCAATCCCCCTTCCTACCTCTGGAGCAACTTCTCTACAAACTGAACCCTGGAACAAAGGACTGAATGACCCATCCAAGCTGTGGATGCGTTCCAGACAGACTTTCAAGCCAGCAACTCACCAATACTGCTAAGAACCTGATATATCCATTTTGGAATGTATCTGACTGCTTTTCCATTTAAATTCTTCCTGTCTTTCTTTCTTTTAAACCTTTAGTTTAGATGCTAAAGAATTGTCTGGAAGGATGGAATTTAATTTCATTCTTTCATTTGTTCTTTCTTCTAAACATTTAGTTTAACAGCTAAAGGATTGACTGGCAGCATGGTATTTTGGATGAGATCCAAACCTGGGTAATGTGGCTAACCTTCTACCCACCCACTTCCTGGATCCAATTAGGATCACTCTCCTGCTGCCCTCTGGCCATGCTGTATCACAGTGAGCAGAGTTTTTAAATAACTTCTCACTGTACGGGACCTAGTTGCTGATTAGGAGTCAGAGAACTGTCATGCAATAAAGGGGGCCGTGTGATTTCTTTTTTCAGAGTCTCGTTAACCAGTATGTGGGATCAGAAGCACAGTTTGTGACTGGTCAGTGAGTTTAACTTCAGTGTTAACCACCAGTTTGGGGAGCATCTGCTCTCCCTTTTTCAGCCTGCTCTGACCTTGGCATTTTCAGTGAGGACTGCCCCAGGCACACTAGGTCACACTAAGCACTGAAGATAAATTAATAGAATGTTTTTGATGATCAAGTTGTATGAAATCAACTGAACTCCTTTGTTTTCTTTCATCTGAGCGGAGTTTCTGGTTTTCCAACGTGATATGATCTCCCAGCTGGAACAAGGGGAAGAGCCATGGGTCCCAGAGCTCCAGGGTTCAGAGGAAAGAGAGATCCTGAGATCTCCCCGCACAGATGAGGAAACATTAAACCAACTCAGAATTAGTAAGTGCCTGAAGGAAACATCTAGGATGCCCTACAAAGCTCTTGGGAAGTCTCTCAGTTCATTATTGTCCGTAGCAGGGGTCGCATCCGCAGGGTAAATATAGCTCAAGGCTTCCTATAGATGCTAGCAGACACCGGGCAGTAGCTTTCTCCCTTCCCCCTGTGAAGTTGGATGGGATGTGAAGGCTGAATTGATCCCCTCCTCTCTCCTGTTGGGGGGAGCTGAGTTCCTGATTTTTATTTGACCTCTCTCCAGCACTTGTTTTGGTTTGGCCTTCCCCTTTCCATCCCTGTTTGAGGTTTCTGTCTCTATCACAGCAGGTGATGCAATGACGTGTGAGGGTCAGCACAGACCAGAAAAAGAGCAGGGAAACCAGCCAGGGGAGAAAATGGATAAATTTATTTCCTGTCAGGGAACTCAGAAGGGCCTTAAGGAAACCAGAATACAGCAGGAAATCTGCAGGGAAAAGCAAAAAAAAATACATGTGCTGAGTGTGGGAAAAACTTCACTTACAGATCAGGCCTTTCTCAACATCAGAGAATCCACACAGGGGAGAGGCCCTGTGAATGCAATGAGTGCGGGAAAACTTTCACTCGCAGCTCGCACCTTATTGGGCATCAGAGAATCCACACAGGGAAGAGATCCTACGAATGCACTGAGTGCGGGAAAACCTTCAATCGCAGCTCTCACCTTATTCAGCATCAGAGAATCCACACGAGCAAGAAGCCCCGCGAATGCCGTCAGCAGGCCTGCACAACTCGTAAAGTGGTGATGTAGAGAAATCTCTGTATTAACTATCTCTATAAATCTTTATAACGTTGCATTGTGTTATTTTGTATTAAGTATCTTTCTGTATTAAGTATCTTTATGACATTGCATCCGGCATGATGTTATTTTGTAATTCATATGACTTGGCATTTTGCCTCTCTATTTTCCTACAACTTTGTATTAGATCCCTATATAGAAAATTGGTAGAAATCTTTGTATCAAATGTTATAGCCCCTAAGGATAGTATAGTTAAAGTAAAAGAAAACATGTGCCTTTTTGCTAGAAGTAGAATAAGATCTTCCCCCGCACTCTGTAATCAATTGCTCTATTGACTGAATGAGGTGTGAATGAGTGAGGCTTGGAAGACACCCACCTCCAGACAGCTACAACAGTTGAAGAGGGAATGGGAGCCAGAGCAAAGGACAATACAACTTGTCAAGTGGGCCCAATAAAGAAGAGCAGACATATTGATGGCCTCAGGGATTAGAAGCAAGCACCTTCTTTAGAAAACACCCTCTTTGAGCAGCATTGGGACAACACCCAGAGAAAAGCAGCACAAAGACCAACGGACGCAGACCCAGATTTTGAATCTGGTCTAGATTTGCATAAGAGGGAAGCTGCTATAAATGCGAGGTGTCTTGCAGAAGGACCCCGGATCTCATCTTGTCACCATCGGACCATCGATTTGGATCGGTAGAAGCCCGGCTCCACCCCTCCCCCTTCTAACTCACCTGGCCAGTGCAGTTAGGGAGCAACTAGTTGGTAACAACAGCAAGACGGAGTGTGTTTATGTCTGTGTGTGTGCGTGAATGCATGACTGTGATATATATCTCATGTGCATATCATAGAGTATTAATTGATACCTGTAATACTAATAAATGTGGCATTTTGCCTTAATCCCCCTGAAAAGTTCCTGTACAGTACTTTGAGTACAACAGCGAGGGCCACAATACTCCAAAGAAAACAGCTGAGGACCGAAACACCCGGCCCTGCGGAAACACCCCCCACTCAGGACCTCCCGGCCTGGCGGAAACACCCCGCCCAGCCCTGCAGAAACAAACCCTCCTTCCCAAGCGCCGCCCCACCAAAACAGCTGTGTGTCAAAAAGGAAGGTTGGTGGTGGGGAGGTGTTACTTGATGTTAAATCAACCAGGGACTCCCAGCCAAAGAGGTGGCTGGGAGCCCTCAGGGTCAAATTAAAGGGCCTGGGGCTCTGACAACTGGGAGAACCCGGAGCTTTTCAGGGCTGGGGCAGGGATTTAAAGGTCCCAGAGCTCCTGCTGCTGAGGGGAGCCTGAGCCCTTGAAATCCCAGCCTCACTCCATCCCCTGGAGCTGCCGCCGGGATTCAAAGGGCTCTGTGCTGCCTGCAGCCACAGGGATCCCTGAGCCCTTTAAATCTCAGCTGCTGCCGGGATTCAAAGGGCTCTGGGCTGCCCGTGGCGGTGGGGAGCCCTGAGACCTTTAAACCTCAGCTGCGGCCGGGAATCTCTGCGAGCAGCCCAGAGCCCTTTGAATCCCGGCTGTGGCTCGCAGGCCGGCTTTAGGAAGTGCGGGGCCCAATTTGAACATTTTTGGCAGGGCCCCGCAGGGATGATTGGGGGGAAAAAAAGCCTTTCAGTTCTTAACAACCGGTTCCCTATAAAAAGTTCTGCCACAGTATGTATTTTTTGTACCAGTAGGGTTACCATACGTCTGTATTTTCCTCCCGGATGGCGATTTAAGAACCAAAAAGCCTGACATGTCCGGGAAAGTACAGATGTATGTTAACCCTACCTAAAAGTTCTTTTTTATAAAGATGGGTCTGAACTAGAAATGAGCTCTGCCACTCCCTTAGGGTGTGCTAGGCTGCACATGTGTGGGTCCCAGCTGCTCCCTGCCCATCTCATTGAAGCAGGTGTGCAGGGTTACTTCCCTCGGAACTGCAGGGCACCAGTGAACATGGGGCTGGCTGGAGGTGGAGGAGGGGGAGAATGTGAGAGGTAGGGTCTGGCTGCAGGCTGGGCAAGGGGTGTGGGGCAGGCTGGAGACAGGAGGTGTGGGGTGGGCTGGCTGGCTTCAGGCAGGGCCACAGGGAGGGTGCGGCATGGGTTGGCAGGGCTGGAGACAAAGGAGTGCGGGAATGGCTGGCTTCAGGCAGCGGGGTGCGGCAGGGGTTGGCTGGAGACGGGTTGGTGCAGGGCTGAAGGCAAGGCAGGGGGTATGGGGTTGGCTGGAGACAGGACAGGGGGTGCAGGGCTGGTGCGGGCAGGGCAGGCAGTGTGGCAGGGGATGGCTGGAGACAGGGATGGGGGTGCAGGGCTGACTGGAGACAGGGGTTGGTGCAGGGCTGAAGGCAAGGCAGGGGGTGTGGGGCTGGCTGGAGATGGGCAGGCTGCAAGCAGGAACTGGTGCAAGCAGGGCAGGAGGTGCGGGGCTGGTGCGCGCAGGGGGTGCAGCAGGGGCTGGCTGGGGACGGGCTGCCTGCAGGCAGGGCAGGGGGTGGAGGTACAGGGGGTACAGCCCATCCTCTATGGTGAGTGCCTCCTCCTCCTCCTCCTCCCCCCTCTCCCACTAGGGTAGCAGCAGCAGCCTGGGGCTTGGGGGCTATTTCAAGGGCCCGGGGCGCCCCTGCTTCCACTGCCCCAGCTCTGTAAATAGCTGCGGGAACCCTGGGGAAGCGGCAGGGCTCCAGTGGCTATTTAAAGGGCCGGGGAGGTAGAAGCAATGGGAGTCCTGGACTTTTTAAATAGCCCCCAGAGCCCCGCAGCCATACCCCAGGGCTCCAGCAGCAGGGCTCTAGTGGCAATTTAAAGGGCCTGGGGTTCCAGCCCCTGCTGGGACCCCCAGGCCTTTTAAATTGCCCCCTGGGGAAACTGGGCCACCCTGGTACAGCGCACTGGCTTTTGCTGGTACTGGAGCTTGGGTGCGGGGTCCTCTTAGGAGCGAGGCCGATTCAAGGGAATTGGTTGAATTGGCCTAAAGCCGGCCCTGGTGGCTGGGATTTAAAGAGCTCTGAGCTCCCCGCCCGCCTGCCCAGAGCCCTATAAATCCTGGCCGCGGCTGAGATTTAAAGAGCTCTGGGCTCCCTGCGGCTGCGGGCAGCTCAGAACCTTTTGAATCCCGGCCGCGGCTGAACTTTAAGGGGGTTTGGATTCCCCTCGGCTACGGGCAGCCCAGAGCCCTTTGATTCCCGGCTGCGGGACGCACAGTGAGATTTCACGGGCCACATGTTGCCCGCGGGCCGTATGTTGTGCAGGCCTGGCATGGAGGGGCAAAATAGGTAAGAAATTTCCATGGCCTGTCAGTAGCAAATAGTAGCCACCATGGATCCTGCCAGAGGTGGCTACATCTTAGCACTGTGGGAAGCAACCCTTCACAGAGACCATTTGTCTTGTGGTATGGGATACTTCTCAAGACATGCTGCACTCAGAGTGACCCCCTCATCCTGTGCCGGCTGGAGAAAAGAAAAGGGGCCAGCCAACTCTCCCACTACCAGCTGCGAACCACTGATCCCCAAACAGGGGGAGGCCTCTGGCTTTGATGTGTATTAAATATCAGGCTGGTCTCTTTCTTTGGCAAATATCTAACAGAGCTAAAAGAGGGAACAAATGATCCTCAAAGGAGAGGGGAAAGACAATCACTGGGAAATTTAATCCCCTGCAACATCCAGAATGGAGAGCGACTCAGGGCAACAGGTTCCTTCGAAGGAAGAAGTTTTTGGGATTTAGAAACATAAGGAACAGCACAAAACTTGAGAGGATTGTTAATTGACATTTGATGATGACACAGAGGGAAAACCTGAGCTTTCAGATCAGTGTTCAGAAATGAAAGACAAAGGGTGGAAATCAGAGATTTTGGATCCATTTTGCAAATTATAGAGAGGAAAGTGGAAAATCAGAGGGATTTTATATCAGTTGTTGATAGGAGGTAAAATCTGAGTGTTTCACATGAATACTTGATAAATGAATAAAGAGGAAATGGGCAACATTTGCAAACATTTTGTGTTCAATAATCTGAGAAAAGGTGTAAATCTGAGATTTTCTTACTATTTTATTAGTAGAGACAGGAAAATCTCAGGGCATATTCAATTAGAAATAGACAACTAGAGAGAAGTGGGGCAAATGTTTAGGTTATTTTATTTGAATCTTTGAGATTTGCAAAGAAATTGTGTCACAAACTGCATATTTGATAACATGCGAGGAAAACACCAAGATCTGAGGGGAGAGAGTCACTTTCCTGTCAGGGCCCAGTGCTCCCTCTCCCTCCCCCTCCGGGGTCTCTCACTCACTGGGGGCTCCAGGCGGGGCTGGTGCGGTCAGAGCCTGGGGCTGCCTACGGGGCAGGTCCCAGCTGGAGAAAGCCCCCCCCCACCCGGCCAGGATAGGAATGTGCTACTGGTAGCAGCCTGGGGCTGGACCCTCTCTATGGGGGACACTTGCTCCCCCCTCCCCTTCCTGGCCCTTCCCACGCCCTGTTGCCAGCAGAGAGTGGCCCCCCCAGCCCAGCCCAGAGGTGTCCCTGTCTCAGGCCCCCCCCAGACTCTGCCCATTAACCCTCTGCCTAGTTCAGAAATCACTCGGGGGAACCATTTCCCACCTACACATGGACAAATCACTGCAGGTGAAAATGGGGGGAAACACCCCAAACCTGAGATCTGAACTGGCCATTGGCAAAGGGGAGAGAAAATGGGGCACAATGGGGGGAGGGGAACAGGGAACTTCTCAGGGGTTTGAGGGAAGGGGGTGTCACCCTGGATGTTGCTTGTTGCTCTCTAGGGAGAAAGGGGGCAGGACAGGAGAGGAGGGGGGTCTCCATGGAGGGGGCAGTGGTAATTCCGAGGGGATCTCAGCCCTCCCTTTTTCTCCCCGCTCCTCAGGGGTCACCTGCTCTTCTCCCCTCTCCCCCCGGCCATGTCCCGGCTGCACAGACATTTTCCATCCATCCCTATCCCAGGTCTCGCCCCTCCGCAGCCCCTGCCCGACCCCACGCAGGGGCTGCTAGGTGTAATGCATGTTCAGTAGGGATTTCTCCCCTACTAATGCTGGGGTGTCCTTCTCCTATAGGTTAGTCTACTAATGATCTCATCTTGGTGCCATGTGTGTCAGTTCATTGCCATGGCACTCGTGTGCTTAGACATCTGAGGATGCTCTATAGAAAAGCTCCTTGAGTGGGGTGATCCACAGGGAGTAGCTCAAAGCTCCAAAGTGCCTGTCCAGGGGCAGGACATTGGCACAGCAAGGGCGGGGTGTGGCAGTGACATCACAAAGGCCTTTTGCAGGACCTCACACTATTGGTCAAAGACTATTGGTGAGCAGGTGGTGACCTCACAGAGAGATCCTGACATCAGTCAGGGGCCAGGGGCTAGGGAAACCTCAGAGACCCCTGTGGCTTTGCTTCAGCAAGTCTCCTTCTCCAGGTCTCTGTCTGAGGACTGAGAGAGTATTCGGGTTCATGGACGTGAGCGCCAGGAGAAACCTCTTTCCAGTTTTCTCCTTCCCTTGTAGTGATTTTACTAGAAAACAGCCGTCCCTGTTTAGAAGGTAAGAGCCTCCTGGAGGTGTGAAACCTATTCACTCTGATCCATCTGGTGACAGTTGAATTCTAGGCATGGAAAACACGAGCTTAAGGAGGCAGAATTTTATTCAGCACCTGGGATTTTGTCCCTTAGAATCATGGGGACATTAGGGTTTGTCCTTTGTGTTTCACCTTTTCCTCCATCCACCTGTCCCTCCCTCCTTTCTCTTCATCTCTTCTTTTGTCCTTTCTCCTGTTCCTCTCCCAACACCAGGACGAGTGTGTGCGTGTGTGTTGCGGGTGAGTGCTCTTCAGCTCTCACTTAATAAGAATTGGCTATAGCATGTATTTTAGGTAAAATCTAAGTTGTAATAGATCCTGAGTATGTGGCTGATCCTTTGGGATTGGAAGAATCTTTCCTTTTATATGATGAAGTAAGATTTTCAGGAATCATCATCATATCTGACAGGTGTGTCTGGACGGAGGCCTGAGGCTGGGTACTTTAAGGGAACTGCGTGGCTTAAACTTCTAAGTAACCAGTGAGGTCCTACAGAAGCTGCTTTGTGCTGGCTTGGTAAATCTAAGTATTGAAATCACCACCAGCATTTGGGATTTGTCTGCCCTGTTTTGTTTGCAGTTCACCCTGATTAAGAGACCTCAGCTGGCTCCCACAGGGAGCACCGTCACACCTACATCCAGGCCGTAGGGGTCCGAGGGATCTTAGGGGCCTTGAGGTGCACAGATAACTACGTCCAGGCCGTAGGGGTCCCTGGGGGGCTTAGAGAGTTTTTGGGGGGACACAGATACCAATCTCCAGGATCTAGGGGTCCCAGTGGGGTTTAGGGGGTTCATGGGGGGCATAGATACCTACGTCCAGGCTGGAGGCATCCTGGGAGTCTTAGGGGATTTTTGGGGGCCCAGAATACCTGTGTCCCGGCTGTAGGGGTACCAGGGGGTCTTAGGGGTTCGAGTGGGCACAGATACGTATGTCCAGGCTGTATCGGTCCCAGGGGCGATTCGAGGTTTTGTGAGGGGCACAGATATCTACATCCAGATTGTAGATGTCCCGGCGGGGGGATAGGGGGGTTGTGGGGGTACAAATACCTACATCCAGGCTGTAGGGTTTCCTGGGCGGTTAGGGGGTTTCTGAGGGGCACATATACCTACGTGCACACTGGAGTGTCCTGGGGGGCTTATGGAGTCTATATGGGGCACAGATAACAATGTTCTGGCTGTATAGGTCCCTGAGGGGCTTAGGGGGCTTGTGAGGGGGCACAGATACCTAAGCTCAGGATGGAGGGGTCTACAGGGATCTTAGGTGTTTGGTGGGGGGGCACAGATACCTATGTCCAGGCTACAGGCGTCCCGGAAGGGCTGAGTGTCTGTCACGGAGTATGGGGGAGTCCGGTCCTGCACCCCTCTTCCTGGGACACAAGGTGACTCTCAGCCAGCCAGTAAAACAGAAGGTTTATTGGACAGCAGGAGTGAAGGATACAGCAGAGTTTGGAGGCACAAGCAGGATCCCTCAATCGAGTCGTTCTGGAGGTTCAGGAAACTTAACTCCCAGTTTCGGATTCCCTGAATTCCAACCACCTAGACCAAAACCGAAACTGAATTAACTCCCTCCAGCCGGCCCCTTCCTGTGTCCAGCTTCCCTGGCAAAGGTGCTGACCCCCTCCCCCCTGCCTAGCTCATGTTACAGGCTGAGCACGTGTCCGGTCCTAAAGTCACCCCCTGCTCTCCCATCCCCCACACAGACAGTCCCTACTCCATCACAGTAATGCACAGAGCATTTCCAGCATGGAGCAACAGTGACACCATGTGGCCACGCACGGTAACGCTCAGAACATTTCCCATATGGAGCAACAGTGACACCGTGTGGCCAGGCAGGGTAATGCACAGAGCATTTCCTGCATAGAGCAACATTGACACCTTGTGACTACACAGGGTAATGCACCGAGCATTTCCTGCATGGAGCAACAGTGACACCATGTGGACATGCAGGGAAATGCACAGAGTATTTCCTGGATGGAGCAACAGTGATTCCATGTGGCCACGCAGAGTAATGCACAGAGCATTTCTCTCATAGAGGAACAGTGACAACATGTGGCCATGCAGGGTAATGCACAGAGCATCACGCCTATGTAGAGGCTGTAGAGATCCCTGGGGGGCTTAGAGGTCGTGGGGGGCACAGATAGCTACGTCCAGGCTGGAGACATTCTGGTGCGCATTAGGGGCTTCAAGAGGGGCACAAATATCTACGCCAGGGCTGGAGAGGTCCCTGGATGGCTTAGGGGGTTGTGGTGAGCATAGATACATATGTTCAGGCTGTAGTGGTCCCTGGGGGTTTAAGGAGTTGGTAAGGGTCACAGAAACCTACGTATGGTCTGGAGGGGTCCCTGGGGGACTTAAGGGTTTGTGGTTGCACAGATACCTACGTACAGGTTGGAGGGGGCCCTGGGGAGCTTAGGGGGTTTGTGTGGCGTACACATAGCTATAACCAGGCTGGTGGGGGCCCTATGGGTCTTAGAAGGCTGGTGGGGGGCAGAGATACCTATGTAGGGACTGGAGAAGTCCTGGGGAGGGCTTTGGGGGTTCCTGGAAGTCACAAATATCTACATCCAGGCTGGAGGAGTTCTGGGGGTATTAGGGAGTTGTGCGGGGGCACAGATACCTATATCGAGGCTGTAGGGGTCCTGGGGTTGCTTTGGGGCATTTTGGGGTACAGATACCTACTTCCATGCTGTAGGGGTCGCTGGGAGGATCAGTGGGTTCGTGAGGGTGCACAGATATCTAAGTCCGGTCTATAGGGATCCTGGGGGGGGCTTAGGGGTTTGTAAAGGGCACAGATACATTCATCCAGGCAAGAGGGGTCCTAGGGACCTTAGAGGGTTCATGCTGGGCACAGATACCTGCGTCTAGGCTGGAGGGGTTTTGGGGGTCTTAGGAGGGTTGTGTGGGCACAGATACCTATGTCGATGCTGGAGGGGTCCTGTCATGCCTTAGCGGATTCGTGGGGTCAGAGATACCTACATTTAGGCTGGAGGGGTTCCGGGGGGATTAGGTGTGTTGGGGGGGGAACAGATACCTACATCCTGATGGTAGGTGGCTCTGGATAGCTTAGGCGGTTTTTGTCGGTCACAGATACAAACTTCCATGCTGTAGGGGTCCCGAGGGACTTTGTGGGGCTCTAGGGGTCACAGGTACCTACCTACAGTCTGGAAGGTTCCTGTGGGTATTAAGGGGTGTGTGGGGCATACAGATGCCTACATCTGGGCTTGTGGGTTCCCTAGGGGGCTTAGAGGTTTGTGGAGAGCACAGATACCATTATCCAGGCTAGATGGGTCTTGGTGGGATTAGGGGGTTGTGGGGGGCACAGATACCTATGTAAGCAGAAGCAGGATGAACTCCACCCTGACATCTGGTGGTGAATTATGGCAAGTGTGGAAAAGGATTTCAGGGTCTGATCATGTTTGCATAGACACACCCACCGTGCGTGACATGGCCACGGCAGCCTGGGATGGTTACTTTGGCAGCTATGGTATCCCCAGTTTATTTGTTGTTGGGGTGTGAGATGTGGAGTGTTGTCACCCTGATTGTGTGGATGAGGAACTGTGAAACAGCTTCGAGACAGGGATTCTCACCATCAATTGAGTGGCACTCACTAGACAAGGGAGTGGGCTCCTTGGATGAGCCAGAAACACCAATTACATCATCTTCTCTTTTAACAGTTGAATAGTAGAGATGGTTGGTGAATTTCTTAATAACTGAAGATCCAGGTTCCTGAGCTGAAGTCATTGAAGTGCTGTGTTAAATAGTAGGGGAGTTTGAAACTATATTGCAGAGCAGGTGATGAAAAAAAATAGTTTGTGGAACACTTAGAATGGCTCACGGAGTGAAGTAAGCTAAGCAGTTTTTGGAGACAGCTGGAGCAGATCACAGGTTGGCTGGTGGAGCAGAGCAGCTGGTGGACTGAGCTGAGCAGTTTGTCGGAAAGGTAGAAGCAGAATCCCACGGAGAGGCAGGGCAGACAGCAGTGGACCACGTAAGGTGCCCCTTTCTATCCAGGCTGGCAGGGGGGAAAACCCGGCAGATAGACTCTTGAACTCTGGGGCTGCGGGACTGTGGGGGATTATGGGGTTGCTGGAGTCTTGAAATATTTGAGGTATTGTACTTTGGAGTCTTGGGGTGATTTGGGGATTGCTAGATTCTACAGCCCAGGGAAAAGGACACGGCCTAGTTGAGGTGTTTTCCAAATTTAATGCTATGTTGTTTATCTCACGTTATTAAACATTTTCTGCTATTCCCAGATTCTATGATTGCGAGAGGGGAAGTATTGCCTCTTTGAGGCACCTAGGGGTGTGTATGTAAAATTTTCCCATGTCACTGGGTGAGGGCTCGATCTGGTTTGCATTACGTAATAGGGAAGGGACCCCTATGTATTGAACCCAGTCCTTGCTGCTATCAATTCAGCCTGGCAGACTGGTTCCACCTATGTCCAGGTTGAAGGGGTCTCTGGGGGTTTTAGGGGATTCCTGGGGGGCACAGAGATCTAGGTCCAGGCTGTAGGGGTCCCTGGGGGGCTCAGGGGTTTGGTGGGGGGCACAGATACCTACGTCCCAGCTGCAGGGGTCCCAGAGGGGCTTAGGGGGTGTCATGGAGTGTGGTGGAATCTGGCCCTGCACCCCTCTTCCAGGGACACACAGTGACTCAGCCAGCCAGGAAAACAGAGGGTTGTTCTGGCCAAGAGGAACGAAGGATACAGCAGGGCTTTGGGGCACAACCAGGACCCGTCAGTCGAGTCCTTCTGGGTGTTCAGGAAGCTTAGTTCCCAGTTTGGGATTCTCTGATTCCAACTACCCAGCTCCAAACCAAAACTGAACTAACTCCCTCCAGCCGACCCCTTCCTGTGTCCACCTTCCCGGGCAAAGGTGCTCACTCTCTCAGCCCTGCCTAGCTCGAGTTACAGGCTTAGGTCCTGTCCCTCACCTAAAGTAACCCCCTGCTCTCCCATCCCCCACACAGACAGTGCCCACTCCATCACAGTAATGCCCAGAGCATTTCGCGCATGGAGCAACAGTGACACCATGTGGCCACACAAGGTAATGCACAGAGCATTTCCCCCGTAGAGCAACAGTGACACCCTGTGGCCACGCAGGGTAATGCACAGAGCATTTCCTGAATGGAGCAACAGTGACACCATGTGGCCACACAGGGTAGTGCACAGAGCATCGCACCTACGTGGAGGCTGTAGAGCTCCCTCGAGGGCTTACGGGGGTTCGTAGGGTCACAGATACCTACATCCAGTATGGGCGGGACCCTGGGAGAGTTAGGGGGGTTGTGAGGGGCATAGGTACTTGCGTCCAGGCTGTAGAGGTCCTGGTGGGGATTAAAGGCTTCCTGGAGGACAGCAATATCTACGTCCAGGCTGAAGGGGTCCCTGGACGCTTAGGGGGTTGTGATGAGCACAGTGATCCCTGGGGGTATAGGAACTTGATGAGGGGCACAGATACCTATGTATGTCCTGGAGGGGTCCCTGGGGGGGGGGGCTTAGTGGTATTGTAGGAGACACAGATTCCTACGTCCAGGCTATAGGCATTCTGGGGGGCTTAGGGCTTTGGGGGCACACATACCTACATCCAGGCTGGAGGGGTCCCGGGGGGCTTAGGTGGTTTGTGGGGAGGGGCACAGATATGTACATCGAGGCTGGAGAGGTTCTGGAGAGGATTAGGGGTTTTTGCGGATGGCAGAGATACCTATCTCCATACTCTAGGGGTCCCTGGGGCTTAGGGTTTTTTGGGAGGCACAGATATCTATGTCCAGGTTGGAGTGGTTCCTGGGGGGTTTAGGGAGTTCCTGGGTGGCAGAGATACCTAAGTCCAGGCTGGATGGGTCCAGGGGGGGCTTAGAATCATAGACTATTGGGGTTGGAAGGGACCTCAGGAGGTCATCTAGTCCAACTCCCTGCTCCAAGCAGGACCAATCCCCAGATTTTTTTTACCCCAGTTCCCTTAATGGCCCCCTCAGGGATTGAACTCATAACCCTGGGTTTAGTAGGCCAATGCTCAAACCCCTGAGCTATCCCTCCCCCCTTATGGGGTTCAGGGAGCACAGATGCTTATCTCTAGGCTATAGGGGTCCCTGGTGGGCTTAGGGGGTTTTGCGGGGCCCCAGATACCTAAGTCCATGCTGTAGGCGTCCCTACAGGTCCTTATGGGTTCGTGGGGTGCACAGATACTTATGTCCAGTCTGGAGGGGACAGGGGGGGTTGGGGTTTCATGAGGAGCACAGATACGAAACTCCCGGCTGTAGGAGTCCCAGGGAGGCTGTGGGGGTACAGATACCTACATCTAGTCTGGAGGGGTCCTGGGGATTATAGGGGGTTTGTGGGGGGCACAGATACCTAGGTACAGGCTGTCGGTGTCCCGAGGAGATTAGGCGGTTCACTGGGGGCTCAGATACATCCAGGCTGATGTGTCCCGAGGAGCTTAGGGGGTTTGTGGGGTGCTCAGACACCTGTGTCTAGGCTGTAGGGATCCTTGGGAGGTTAGAGGTTCGTGGGGGTCACAGATAGGGACTTCCAGGCTGAAGGGGTCGCTGGGACGTTTAGGGGGTGGGTGGGAGTACAGATACCTACGTCCAGGCTAAAGGGGTAATGGGGGTGCTTAGGGAATCGGGGCAGACACAGATACCTACGTCCAGGGTCTAGGGGTCCCGAGGGGATTGGGGGTTGGGGGGGAACAGATGCATACGTCCTAGCTGAAGGGGTCCTGGGTGGTTTAGGAGGTTCATTGGAGTCACAGATACCTAAGTCCAGGCTGTAGGGGTTCCTCGGGCATTCGGGGATTTCTGGGGGTCACAGATACCTACGTTCAGACTGGAAGGGTTCCAGAGGGCTTAGGAGATTTATAGGGGGACAGATACCAACATCCTGGCTGTAGGGGTTCCCGTGGGGATTAAGTGGTTTATGGGGGGCACAGATTACTCATAGACTCATAGACTCTAGGACTGGAAGGGACCTCGAAAGGTCATCGAGTCCAGTCCCCTGCCCTCATGGCAGGACCAAATACTGTCTAGACCATCCCTAATAGACATTTATCTAACCTATTCTTAAATATCTCCAGAGATGGAGATTCCACAACTTCCCTAGGCAATCTATTCCAGTGTTTAACTACCCTGACAGTTAGGAACTTTTTCCTAATGTCCAACCTAAATCTCCCTTGCTGCAGTTTAAGCCCATTGCTTCTTGTTCTATCATTGGAGGCTAAGGTGAACAAGTTTCTCCCTCCTCCTGATGACACCCTTTTAGATACCTGAAAACTGCTATCATGTCCCCTCTCAGTCTTCTCTTTTCCAAACTAAGCAAACCCAATTCCTTCAGCCTTCCTTCATAGGTCATGTTCTCAAGACCTTTAATCATTCTTGTTGCTCTTCTCTGGACCCTCTCCAATTTCTCCACATCTTTCTTGAAATGTGGTGCCCAGAACTGGACACAATACTCCAGTTGAGGCCTAACCAGTGCAGAGTAAAGCGGAAGAATGACTTCTCGTGTCTTCTTTACAACACACCTGTTAATGCATCCGAGAATCACGTTTGCTTTTTTTGCAACAGTATCACACTGTTGACTCATATTAAGCTTGTGGTCCACTACGACCCCTAGATCTCTTTCTGCCATACTCCTTCCTAGACAGTCTCTTCCCATTCTGTATGTGTGAAACTGATTGTTCCTTCCTAAGTGGAGCACTTTGCATTTATCTTTATTGAACTTCATCCTGTTTACCACAGACCATTTCTCCAATTTGTCCAGATCATTTTGAATTTTGACCCTGTCCTCCAAAGCAGTTGCAATCCCTCCCAGTTTGGTATCATCCGCAAACTTAATAAGCGTACTTTCTATGCCAACATCTAAATCGTTGATGAAGATATTGAACAGAACCGGTCCCAAAACAGACCCCTGCAGAACCCCACTTGTTATACCTTTCCAGCAGGATTGGGAGCCATTAACAACTACTCTCTGAGTACGGTTATCCAGCCAGTTATGCACCCACCTTATAGTAGCCCCATCTAAATTGTACTTTCCTAGTTTATCTATAAGAATATCATGCGAGACCGTATCAAATGCCTTACTAAAGTCTAGGTATATCACATCCACTGCTTCTCCCTTATCCACAAGCCTCGTTATCCTATCAAAGAACGCTATCAGATTATTTTGACACGATTTGTTCTTTACAAATCCATGCTGGCTATTCCCTATCACCTTACCACCTTCCAAGTGTTTGCAGATGATTTCTTTGATTACCTGCTCCATTATCTTCCCTGGCACAGAAGTTAAACTAACTGGTCTGTAGTTTCCTGGGTTGTTTTTATTTCCCTTTTTATAGATGGGCACTATATTTGCCCCCTTCCAGTCTTCTGGAATCTCCCCCGTCTCCCATGATTTCCCAAAGATAATAGCTAGAGGCTCAGATACCTCTTCTATTAACTCCTTGAGTATTCTAGGATGCATTTCATCAGGCCCTGGTGACTTGCAGGCATCTAACTTTTCTAAGTGATTTTTTACTTGCTCTATCCTTATTTTCTCTTCTAAACCTACCCACTTCCCGTAAGCATTCACTATACTAGACATTCCTTCAGACTTCTCAGTGAAGACTGAAACAAAGAACTCATTAAGCATCTCTGCCATTTCCAAGTCTCCCGTTACTGTTTCCCCCTCCTCACTGAGCAGTGGGCCTACCCTGTCCTTAGTCTTCCTCTTGCTTCTAATGTATGACAGATATCAATGTCCTGACTGTAGATGTTCCTCCACGGTGGCCTCAGGACTGGAAGAGCTCCCACTCCCTTCTATTACCTGGGGGCTGCAGCAGGGGCACAGAGCTTCTGTGGTCTCACTCCTTTACCCCTGCCCCGCTGTGGCCCTGACACCAGAGAAGCTCTGTGCCCCTGCTGCAGCCTCTGCGCCATATCAGGGAGTGGGAGCTCCTCCAGCCCTGGGACCACCGTGAGGGAGACTTTTCCAGGGGGACCCAATTTGGCCAGGGGCCCCCGGGACCCCGACAGCCTGGATGTAGGGTTATGTGCGACCACAGCCCCTCTATGTACCCCAGGAACATCTACAGCCAGGACATTGGTATCTGTGCCCCCCGAACCCGCAAAGCCCCCCAGGGACCTTTACAGCCAGTATGTTGGTATCTGTGCCCCCCATAAATCTCCTAAGCGCTCCAGGACCCCTCCAGTCTGCATGTAGGTATCTGTGACCCTCATAATTCTCCTAAGCCCTCTGGGACCCCTCTAGTCTGCACGTAGGTATCTGTGACCCCCAGAAATCCCTGAATGCCCCAGGAACCCCTACAGCCTGGACTTAGGTATCTGTGACTCCAACGAACCTCCTAAACCACCCAAGACACCTCCAGCTATGACGTAGGTATCTGTTCCCCCCTCAACCCCGAATCCCCTCGGGACCCCTAGACCCTGAACGTAAGTATCTGTGTCAGCACCGATCACTTAAGCACTCCCATTACCCCTTTAGCCTGGACTTAGGTATCTGTGCTCCCACAACCACCCTAAACGTCCCAGTGACCCCTTCAGCCTGGACGTAACTACCTGTGACCCTCACGAACCCCCTAAGCCCCCAGGGATCCCTACAGCCTGGACACAGGTGTCTGAGCACCGCACGGACCCCGTACGCTCCTCGGGACACATCCAGCCTGGATGTATCTGAGCCACCCGTGAACCGCCTAATCTCCTCGGGACACCGACAGCCTGTACCTAGGTATCTGTGCCCCCCACAAACCCTCTATACCCCCCAGGACCCCTCCAGCCTAGATGTAGGTATCTGTACCCCCACAGCCCCCTTGGGACTCCTATAGCCTGGAGGTTCGTATCTGTGCCCCCCATGAAACCCCAACCCCCCCTGCCCCCTCCAGCCTGGACATAAGTATCTGTGCACCCCATGAACCCATAAGCACCTGTAGGGACGCCTACAGCATGGACGTAGGTATCTGGGGCCCCCCAAAACCCCCTAAGCCCACCAGGGACCCCTATAGCCTAGAAATAAGTATCTGTGCCCCCTGAACCCCATAAGCCCCCTCTGGATCCCTCCAGCCTGGATTTAGGTATCTGTGCCCCCTACGAACCCGCTAAGCTCCCCAGGGACCCTCCAGCCTGGACGGAGGGTCTGTGCCCTCCCACAATCCCTAAGTGCCGAGACACCCCTCCAGCCTGGAGGTAGGTATCTTTGCCGAACACAAACTGCCTAAGCGCCCCCCCATCGGGAACCCTCCAGCCTGGATCTAGGTATCTGTGCCCCCCCAACACATTAATTCCCCCTGGAAGCCCTATTGCCTGGACTTAGGTATCGCTGCCCCCCACAAACCCCCTAAGCCTCCCAGGGACCCCTACAGCCTAGACGTATGTGTCTGTACCCTCAGAAAACCTCTAATCCACCCGGGGACCCCTACAGCATGGACCTAAGTATCTGTGCCCCCCAGGAACCCCCTAAACCCCCCAGGAACCACTCCAACCTGGACATAGTTATCTGTGCCTCCCAAAAAAACCCTAAGCCCCCCAGGGACCCTTAGATCCTGGAGATAGGTATCTCTGCTGTCCACAAAAATTCCTTATACTCCCTGGAACCTCTCCAGCCTGGACGTACATAGCTGTGCCCCCCACAACCCCTCTAAGCTCCCTGGGACCCCTCCAGCCTGGATGTAGGTATCTGTGCCCCCCCAAAGCCCTGAGCCCCCCCAGAATGCCTATAGCCTGGACGTAGGTATCTGTGTCCCCTACAATACCACTAAGCCCCCCCAGGGACCCCTCCAGGACAAACATAGGTATCTGTGCCCCTCACCAAGTTCCTAAACTCCCAGGGATCACTGTGCTCACCACAACCTCTGAGCCGTCCAGGGACCTCTCCAGCCCGGACGTAGATATTGCAGTCCTCCAGGAAGCCCTTAATCCCCACCAGGACCTCTACACCCTGGACGCAAGTACCTATGCCCCCCACAACCCCCCTAACTCCCCCAGAGTCCCGACCATCCTGGACGTAGGTATCTGTGACCCTACGAACCCCCTTAAGCCCCCCAGAATGCCTCCAGCCTGGACGTAGCTATCTGTACCTCCCATGACCCCTAAGCCCCTAGGGATCTCTACAGCCTCTACGTAGGTGTGATGCTCTGTGCATTACCCTGCATGGCCACACGGCGTCACTTTTACTCCATGCGGGAAATGCTCTGGGCGTTACTGTGATGGAGTAGGGACTTTCTGTGTGGGGGATGGGAGAGCAGCGGGTGACTTTAGGTGAGGGACAGGACCTAAGCCTGTAACTTAAGCTAGGCAGCGGGGAGGGGGTCAGTACCTTTGCCCAGGAAGCTGAATAAAGGAAGGGGCTGGCTGGAGGGAGTTAGTTCAGTTTTGGTTTGGAGCTGGGTTGTTGGAATTCAGGGAATCCCAAACTGGGAACTAAGCTTCCTGAACCCCCAGAAGTACTCGATTGAGGGGTCCTGGTTGTGCCCCAAAGCCCTGCTGTATCCTTCATTCCTGTTGGCCAAAAAAACCTTCTGTTTTACTGGCTGGCTGAGTCACTGTGTGTCCCAGGAAGAGGGGTGCAGGGCCAGATTCCACCACACTAGGTGACACCCCCTAAGCCCATCTGGGACCCCTGCAGCCTGGATGTAGGTATCTGTGCCCCCCACCAAACTCCTGAGCCCCCCCCGACCCCCTACAGCCTGGACCTAGATATCTGTGCCCCCCACGAACTCCCTAAGCCCTCCAGGGACCCCTTGAGCCTGGACGTAGGTGGAACTCTTCTGCCAGGCTGAACTGATAGCAGCAAGGACTGGGTTCAATACATAGGGGTCCCTTGCCTACAATGTAATGCAAACCAGCTCGAGCCCCCACCCAGTGACATGGGAAAATTTTACATACGCACCCCTAGGTGCCTCAAAGAGGCAATACTTCCCCTCTCGCAAGCATAGAGTCTAGGTGTAGCAGAAAATGTTTAATAACCTGAGATAAACAACATAGCATTAAATTGGGAAAACACCTCAACTAGGCCGTGTCCTTTTCCCTGGGATCATGAGTCCAGCAATCCCCAAATCACCCCAAGGCTCCAAAGTCCAATATCTCCAATGTTTCAAGAGTCCAGCAACCCCAAAATCACCCACAGTCCCGTAGCCCCAGAGTTCAAGAGTCTATCTGCAGGGTTTTTCCCCCTGCCAGCCTGAGTAGAAAGGGGCACCTTATGTGGTCCACTGCTGACTGCTCTGCCTCTCCATGGGATTCTGCTTTTGCCTTTCCCACAAACTGCTCAGCTCGGTCCACCAGCTGCTCTGCCAGCCGACCTGTGTTCTGCTCCAGCTGTCCCCCAAAACTGCTAGACTCCACTCACTCCGTGGGCCACTCCCACAAACTGCTCCTGTCTGCCAACAACAATGTGTTCTGCAATACAGTTTCAGAGTCCCCCACAAGCTAACACATCTTTTCAGTGATTTCAGCTCAAGAACCTAGAAATTCAACTCTTAAGAGAATAAAAAATCAACACTGCTATTCAACTGTTAAAAGAAAAAAAGGGCAATTGGGGACTCTAGCTCACCCAAGGAGCCCACTCCCTTGTCTAGCGAGTGCCACTCAATTGGTGGTGAGAATCACTGTCTCAAAGCAGTTTCACAGTTCCTCATCCACACAATCAGGGTGAGAATACTCCACATCTCATGCCCCAACAACAAATAAACGGGATACCACAGCTGCCAAAGCAACCATCCCAGGCTGCCGTGGCCATGTCAGGCGGGGTGGGTGTGCCTATGCAAACACGATCAGCCCCTGAAATTCTTTTCTATACTCGCCATAATTCACCACCAGATGTGAGGGTAGAGTTCATCCTGCTTCTGCTTACATAGGTATCTGTGCCCCCCACAACCTCCTAATCCCACCGGGACCCATCTATCCTGGATAAAGGTATCTGTGCTCCCCAAAAACTTCTAAGCCCCCCAGGGAACCCACAAGCCCAGATGTAGGCATTGTATGCCCCACAAACCCCCTAAGAGACACAGGACCCCTCCAGCCTGTAGGTAGGTATCTGTGACCCCCAGAGCCACACAAAGACCCTCGGAACCCCTACAGCATGGATGTTTGTATCTGTGATCCCCACAAGCCGCCTAAGCTACCCAGGGCCCCCTACAATTGGGACATAGGTATCTGTTCCCCCCCAAAACACCTAATCCCCCCCGGAACCCCTCCAGCCTACACGTAGGTATCTCTGACCCCACGAATCCCCTAAGCCACGACGGGACCCCTCCAGCATGGACATAGGTATCTGTGCCCCCACAACCCTCCTAAGACCCCCAAAACCCCTCCAGCCTAGATGCAGGTATCTGTGCCCCCCATAACCCTCCTAGGCCATGATGGGACCTCTCCAGCCTCAACATAGTTAACTGTGCCCTCACAACCCCCCTAAGCCCCGCGGAATGCCTCTAGCCTAGACGCAGGTATCTGTGCCCAACACAAACTGTCTAAGGCCTCCAGGACCCCTCTTGCCTGGATGAAGGTATCTGTGCCCCCCAAAAACCCCTAAGCCCCCCCTGGATCCTTATACCCTGGACATAGGTATCTGTGCACCCTCACGAAACCACTGATCCTCCCAGCGACCCCTACAGCATGGACGTAGGTATCTGTACCCCAAAATGCCCAAAAGTAACCCCGGGACCCCTACAGCCTCGATATAGGTATCTGTGCCCCCCCCACACACATCTCCCTAATACCCCCAGAACCCCTCCAGCCTGGTTGTGGATATTTGTGACCTCCAGGAACCCCCTAAGCCTCCCCAGGACTTCTCCAGCCTGGACATAGGTCTCTCTGCCCCCAACAAGCCCCCTAAGACAAATAGGGGCCCCACCAGCCTGTTTGTAGGTGTGTGTATGAGGCACAAACACCCTAAGCTCCCCAGGGCCAGATCCAACTGGGACGTAGGTATCTGCACAATCTCAACCCCTTAAGTCCCCAAGGGACCCCTCCAGACCATACGTAGGTTCTGGTGCCCCTCACCAACTCCCTAAACCCCCAGGGACCACTACAGCCTGGACTTATGTATTTGTGCTCACCACAACCCCCTAAGCCATCCAGGGACCTCTCCAGCCCGGAAGTAGATATTTGTGTCCCCCATGAAGCCCCTAATACCCACTGGAATGCCTCCAGCCTAGACGTAACTATCTGTGCCCCCCCATGACCCCTAAGCCCCCTAGGGATCTCTAAAGCATCTACGTAGGTGTGATGCTCTGTGCATTACCCTGAGTGGCCACACGGTGTCACTGTTGCTCCATGCAGGAAATGCTCTGTGCATTACCCTGCGTGGCCACATGGTGTCACTGTTGCACCATAAGGGAAATGCTCTGTGTGCTACCCTGCGTCTCCACAGGGTGTCACTGTTGCTCCATGCAGGAAATGCACTGTGTATTACCCTGCGTGACCACATGGTGTCACTGTTGCTCCATGCAGGAAGTGATCTGTGCATTACCCTGAGTGGCCACACAGTGTCACTGTTGCTCCATGCAGGAAATGCTCTGTGCATTACCATGCATGGCCACATGGTGTCACTGTTGCTCCATGCAGGAAAAGCTCTGTGCATTACCCTGCGTAGCCACACAGTGTTCATGTTGCTCCATGCAGGAAGTGATCTGTGCATTACCTTGCATGGCCACACGGTGTCACTGTTGCTCCATGCGGGAAATGCTCTGTGCATTACTGTGATGGAGTAGGGACTGTCTGTGTGGGGGATGGGAGAGCAGCAGGTGACCTTAGGACCGGACACGTGCTCAGCCTGTAACCTGAGTTAGGAAGGAGGGAGGGGGTCAGCACCTTTTCCCGGGAAGCTGGACAAAAGAAGGGGCTGGCTGGAGAGAGTTGGGTTAGTTCAGTTTCGGTTTTGGTCTGGGTGGTTGGAATTCAGGGAATCCCAAACTGGGAACTAAGTTTCCTGAAGCCCCAGAAGGACTCGAATGCGGGATTCTGCTTGTGCCTTCAAGTTCTGCTGTATCTTTCGCTCCTGTTGTCCAATAAACTTTCTGTTTTACTGGCTGGCTGAGAGTCACTTTGAGTCCCAGGAAAAGGGGTGCAGGACTGGACTCTCCCACACTCCGTGACAGACCCTAAGCCCCTCCAGGACCCCTGCAGCCTGGATGTAGGTATCTGTGCCCCCCACCAAATACCTAAGACCCCCGGAGACCCCTCCAGCCTGAACTTAGGTATCGGTGCCCCCCACAAGCCCCCTAAGCCCCCCAGGTACCTATACAGCCAGGACATTTGTATCTGTGCCCTATAGGGACTCCATAAGCCCCCCGGGACACTCCAGTGTGCACGTAGGTATATGTGCCCCCCAGAAACCCCCTCACGCCCCGGGACAGCTACAATCTGGACGTAGATATCTGTGCCCCTCATGAAACCTCTAACACCCCCCCGGGACTGATACAGCCTGGACATACGTATCTGTGCCCACCCAAACCCCTAAGACCCCCTGTACCCGTACAGCCTGGACATAGGTATCTTGGGCCACCAAAAATCCCCTAAGACTCCCAGGATGCCTCCAGCCTGGACGTAGGTATCTATGCCCCCCACTAACCCTCTAAGCCCCCCTGGTACCACTAAAGCCTGGATGTACGAATATGTGCCCCCCACGAACCCCTTAAGCCCCCCTGGGACCCCTAGAACCTGGAGATTTGTATCTGTGCCCTCCCCCAAAACTCTCTAAGCCCCCCAGGGACCTCTACAGCCTGGACGTAGGTATCTGTGCACCCCAACGCCCCTAAGATCCCCCGGACCTCTACAGCCTGGATGTAGGTGTGATGGTGCTGCCCGTGGGAGCCAGCTGAGGTCACTCAATCAGGGTGAACCGCAAACAAAACAGGACAGACAAATTCCAAACACTGCTGGTTATTCCGATACTTAGATTTACCAAGCCAACACAAAACAGCTTCTGTAGTACCTCACTGGTTACTTAGAAGTTTAAACCACGCAGTTCCCTTAAAGTACCCAGCCTCAGGCCTCCGTCCAGACACACCTTTCAGATATGATGATGATTCCTGAAAATCTTACTTCATCATGTTAAAGAAAAGATTCTTCTGATCCCAAAGGATCAGCTACATACCCAGGTTCAATTATAACTTATATCTTCCTAAAATACATGCTATAGGCAATTCTTATTAACTAAGCTAAAATGTATTAGAAAAGAAAAGAGAGAGTGTGTTGGTTAAAAGATCAATAGACATATGGACTTGAATTCCATTCTTGAGGTTCAGATACAAAGTAGAGGTGAGTTTGTAGTTGCCAAAAGTCTTTTTAGAAATAGTCCATACGTTATAGTCCAATTTCCATATTCAGGGTGGCTCCAGTCAATGACTGGGGATCTCAATCCTTGTGGCTTAAGGTTTCCCCCTCTTGAAACCCAAAGCAGATCTGAGATGAAGAAGGATCGTGTCCCAGGGTTCTTATACATTTCCAGCAGCCTTTCGGTCTCAGAAGACAATAGGCTTAACTCTCCTTCCAAGCATCCTGGCAATTAGTACAGAGTAATTTAATCATTAAACAGTTCAGATACAGGTTACCACAACCTTCAGAGAGACACACAGACAATAATACTATTTAACTCAAGTATCATCATTAATGTTAATATTCCTTTTTTGCTCTTTGAATTAAAACTGTAGCAATAGACAAGACTTGTTTGCCTACATCACAAGACCTGAGCAAACATCTCCCCTCCTACCTCTAACAATGCAGACTTGCATTTCAAAGCTCTGTTCATTCACATATCTTGCTAACCAGTTCTTAAGGTTCACCCATGGGTCAGATCAGTCGGTGAGGTGAGTTAATTAACTCTTTCTGGCCCTGTCACCTTTCAATGAGATATTAGATTATACTTATAATGTCACAGTTGCGGTGAGTCGACTGCTGCAGCTCCCTGTAGACTCTGCCTGTGTCTCTTACCGAGCTGGAGTACAGCAGTCGAGGGGAGAGCACTCGATGTGTTGCATCTACACTAGACACGATATATCGACCCCCGCTGGATCGATCGCTGCCCACCGATTCGGCAGGTGGTATAGACATACCCCGAGTATCTGGTGATCGGAGCTGGAACCCGGAGGGGGACACATTGAAGGAACTCAGGAGCTAAGGTGCCTCTATTGTCAACTGTCAGGGCTGCTGTGGCTCAGAGGAGGGTGCTTGACTACCTGGCAGGCTTAGGCGCCACAAGCCTGGGAGGCAGGAGAAGTGAAGCGGCCATGGTGTTCTCAGGGTGCTCGTGCTTGGAGCAGGGGTGAGCTGGGGCGAGGGGGGGTGCCGCAGGGCAGAGCGGGGGAGATGCCACAAGAGGGGAGCCTCAGGGTGGAGGGGAGGAGCTGCCACGGGTGGGGCACCTCAGGGTGGGGGCGCAGGGGGGGAGGGTGCAAGGTGGAAGTTTCGCCTAGGGAGTGAAACATCCTTGCACCAGCCCTGCCCCATGCCCTGCCTGCAGCCAGCCCTGCACCCCCTGCCCTGCCCTGCCGGCAGCCATCCTCTGTCTCTAGACAGCCCTGCACCTTCTGCCCTGCCCACACCAGCCGCATCCTCCCTGCCCTACTTGCAGCCAGCCCTGCAGCAAAGCCCCTGACAAACCCCCAGCCCTGTCTCCAGCCATCTCCTGCCACCCCCCCCCGTGGCCCTGCCCAAAGCCAACCAGCCCCCACACACACCCAGCCTGCACCAGCCCTGCACCCCCTGTCTGCAGCCAGCCCTGCATCCCCTGCTCTGTCTCCAGCCAACCCAATGCACCCCCCTGCCTGAAGCCAGCCCTGCATCCCCTGCCCTGTCTCCAGCCAACCCAATGCACCCCCCTGCCTGAAGCCAGCCAGCCCTGCACCCCTTACCCTGCCTGCAGCCAGACCCTACCTCCAGCCAGCCCCATGTCCACCGGTGCCCTGCAGTACCCAGGGCAGTAACCCTACACTTCTGCTTCAATGAGGGGGGCAGGGAGAAGCTGGGACCCACACATGTGCACACCCTAGGGTGACCAGACAGCAAGTGTGAAAAATCGGGACAGGGGGTGGGAGGTAATAGGATCCTAGATAAGAAAAAGACCCCAAAATTCGGACTGTCCCTATAAAATAAGGACATCTTGTCACCCTAGCACACCCCCAGGACTCCTGAGTTCCATTGCTGGGTTTCCTATTGGTTCCACTGCTGGTTCTTTTCCTTTTCCTGGGGGACTTTGGGCAAGTTGCTCCCCCCTCTAGGGCTCTGTCCCCAGCAGTAAAATGGGGATTTCATACTTTCCCGCTATTGGAAAGTGCTGGGAGAATCTCCCAGCAAAAGTTGCTCTGACAGTGCTAAGCAGCATCTAACCATTCAAGGTCAGAGCGCACTGCCCAGGAGGAGTGTTTGGCTCTGGGGTTTCACTTCAGCCCAGTGTAGAGAGAGGGGCCCAGCCATGGAGTTTGGCTCAAGAAGACCAAGTCTCCAATTTGTTAAGGACGTTTTGAATTTCAATCCTGTGCTCCAAAGTGCTTGGTGTCAGTTGCAAATTTTAGAAGCATGGTCTGCACTGCATTTTCCAAATCATTCATGAAAATATTGAATAGTACCGGACTCCGGACTGATGCCTGCCAGACCCACTAGGTATACCCTCTCCATTGGACAGCCAAATATGGAGAAGGGCTCCTGGAGTCTGGGCTTTCAACCAGCTCTGCACCCACATTACACTGATTGCAGCTGGATTGCATTTCCCTCGTTTGCTTGTGAGAATGTCCTACAGGACAGTGTCAAAAGCCTTAGTATCTGCAAGCTAGATCCCATCTACTGTTTACCCACCTACACCAGGCCCGGAACCCTGCCGAAGAAGGAATGAGGATTGGTTTGGAATGATTTGTTCTTGACAAATCCATGCTC
This sequence comes from Gopherus flavomarginatus, assembly GCF_025201925.1. NCBI lineage: Eukaryota > Metazoa > Chordata > Testudines > Testudinidae > Gopherus > Gopherus flavomarginatus. The sequence continues at coordinate 10,207,780 of NC_066634.1, read as the reverse complement.
ACTCGTCCTAAGAACCAAATTATCCTGTAGGTGCTGCTGACAAACTGAGTGTTTAAGAATGTATTCCAGTATCTCTCCAGCTATGGCAATCAGGCTAGCTAGTCTGTAAGTCCCAGGGGTCTCTTTGTTCCCCTTTGAAAGATAGGTCCTGTCTTCTTCATGGATGGGAAGATGTTCTTTTTCAGGGATCTCAGACGAGAACTGGGGCACAACACCTGGTTTGTTAAGGCCACAAAAACGGAGGCAGGAACCTCTTCTCTTCTGCTGGCAAAGAACTCCAGGTACCTAAAAGATAGGGATTCACATCCTTGAAAGGGCTTTAAAAAGGCAGTGGTTAAAAAGTTTGGCCCCGACCATTTCTTGTTTCCACAGACTAGACACTTTAGCAAACTTTAGAATTCCTTGGTGCAAAAATACTGTGAAACTCCCCTTTCTTCTTCACAGAGGGCTTCAACACCCCTTTTCTCACTCAGGCTCACAACTGCCCAGAATTCGAGAACTGTCCCTGTTCCCATTGGACAAATGGGAGGAGCCTGAGGTACAGAGAAGGGAGGTGACCTACCCAAGGACGTACACAGCAAGGCGGTGGCAGAGCCAGAAAGAGAAGCCGCCAGTCAGACTCCTGTTCTAACAGACAACAAATCCCCCCCGGGGCAAGGATAGAGCTCAGGAAATGAGATGGTGGGAAAATTTCATTCCAACCGTTTCTGTCCAAATATCCCATTCAGACTAAACCAGTTTGTTTCTCAGAATCATAACAAGTGAGATGGAAGTTCTTTGCAAAAAGATTTTGTTGCAAAACAAAAGCATCTCCTGTTTGTCACAGTGTGTTAAATTGTGTCATCACACACAAGGAGGAGACACTTAGATCTTGAAAATTAGATAAGATGCTTCAGTCTGAGCTAAGTCATTGCTGCTCTTAACAATTCCAAAATAAAAAAATACAAATAAAAAAGACTGTTTCAGCTAATCTATTATGTCATAATCTGCTCTGAGTAAACTTGATGGGACACCTCATATTATGCACTACTCTTAGTGACACTCTCCAATGGATCCCCATCCTCCACCCACCATGAGGTAGGTAAGAGTGGATCATTATTATCCCTACTTGAAAGAGGGAGAAGCTAAGGCTGAGAAAGGAGAACAGACTTGTCTTAGGTCACACAGCCAGGCAGTGGCAGAGTTGGGAATAGGACCCAAGAGCCCTGATTTTCAAACCAACCATCGAATCTTGAATTTCAGACATTGAATGACCTGAATAATGTGCTCTCAGATGAGCTCCAGACCAACAACAGTGACAGTAATTATTCAGCAAGTATTTGAGGAGAACTGCAATGTTAGAGAGAATCATGAACTGCTCAGAGACAATTAATGCAGAGAAGCAACAAAATATGTCAAACATAGAACTGGTTTCAAGTATCAGAGGGTAGCCGTGTTAGTCTGGATCTGTAAAAGCAGCAAAGAATCCTGTGGCACCTTATAGACTAACAGAGGTTTTGGAGCATGAGCTTTCGTGGGTGAATACCCACTTCCTCAGATGCATGTAATGGAAAACCTGTAGGAGAGCACTTCAACCTCCCTGGCCACACTATAGCAGACCTTAAGGTGGCCATCCTGCAGCAAAAAAACTTCAGGACCAGACTTCAAAGAGAAACTGCTGAGCTTCAGTTCATCTGCAAATTTGACACCATCAGCTCAGGATTGAACAAAGACTGTGAATGGCTTGCCAATTACAGAACCAGTTTCTCCTCTCTTGGTTTTCACACCTCAACTGCTAGAACAGGGCCTCATCCTCCCTGATTGAACTGACCTCGTTATCTCTAGCTTGCTTGCTAGCACACATATATATACCTGCCCCTGGATATTTCCATTACATGCATCTGAGGAAGTGGGTATTCACCCACGAAAGCTCATGCTCCAAAACCTCTGTTAGTCTATAAGGTGCCACAGGATTCTTTGCTGCTTTTACAGATCCAGACTAACACGGCTACCCTCTGATACTTGACACCATGCAAGGCACTGCATTTAGCCGTATGGAATGGAAATCCATCAACCTCATGAAGAAACTTGCACAAATACAGACAGATATCATCTTCCTTTCCAAATGCAAACGGATGGACATCATACCAAATGGACTAAAGGTAAAAAATCCACTGCTATCTACATACTACACAGACCACAGTGAGAGATTATGTCATACTCTATCAAAAAAACTGAGGAACCACCTGATCAGCATCCTATACAGCAAACAGGAAAACATCAGAAAAGAGCTCTCCAACCTGGAGACTCTCATTAATAACCAAACTTCTATACAAACGGACTTCACTAGAATAAGACAGGAGATCTACATTACTCACTTCACCTCTCTTCAAAGGAAAAAGGACTGTAAGCTGTCTAAACTCCTACCTGCCACATGGGGCCACAACAGTGGTACTCCTAACCCACCCAGCAATATCGTCAATCTATCCAACTACACACTCAGCCCAGAAGAAAAGTCTGTCCTATCTCGGGGACTCTCTTTCTGCCCTGCCACCCCCACCAACATGATACAGTTCTGTGGCGATCTGGAAGCCTACTTTCGCCGTCTCCGACTCAAAGAATACTTCCAGGACAACACTGAACAGTGCACTGATACACGGGTGCCCTCCCACCAACAGCACAAGAAAAAGAACTCCACATGGACTCCTCCTGAGGGTCGAAATGACAGCCTGGACCTATACATTGAATGCTTCCGCCGGCGTGCACAGGCAGAAATCGTGGAACAACAACATCGCTTGCTTCACAACCTAAGTCGTGCAGAACGCAATGCCATCCACAGCCTCAGAAACCACCCTGACATTATCATCAAAGAGGCTGATAAAGGAGGTGCCGTTGTCATCATGAACAGGTCTGACTATCAAAAGGAGGCAGCCAGACAACTCTCCAATACCAAATTCTACAGGCCACTTCCCTCAGATCCCACTGAGGAAAACACTAAGAAACTACAGCATCTACTCAGGACACTCCCTACACTAACACCAGAAGAAATCAACATACCCCTAGAGCCCCGACCAGGGTTATTCTATCTACTACCCAAGATCCACAAACCCGGAAATCCTGGACGCCCCATCATCTCGGGCATTGGCACTCTCACTGAAGGACTATCTGGATATATGGACTCTCTACTCAGACCCTATGCCACCAGCACTCCCAGCTATCTCCGCGACACCACTGATTTCCTGAGGAAACTACAATGTATTGGTGACCTCCCAGAAAACACCATCCTAGCCACCATGGATGTAGAGGCTCTCTACACAAACATCCCACACACAGATGGAATACAAGCTGTCAGGAACACTATCCCTGATGATGCCACAGCACAACTGGCTGCTGAGCTCTGTGCCTTTATACTTACACACAACTATTTCAAATTTGATGACAATATATATCTCCAGATCAGTGGCACTGCTATGGGCACCCGCATGGCCCCACAATATGCCAATATCTTCATGGCCGACCTGGAACAACGCTTCCTCAGCTCTCGTCCACTCACACCCCTTCTCTATCTACGCTACATTGATGACATCTTCATCATCTGGACCCATGGGAAAGAGACTCTGGAAAAATTCCACCATGATTTCAACAGCTTCCACCCCACCATCAACCTCAGCCTGGACCAATCTACACGGGAGGTCCACTTTCTTGACACCACGGTGCAAATAAGTGATGGTCACATTACCACCACCCTATATCGAAAACCCACCGACCGCTATGCCTACCTTCATGCCTCCAGCTTCCATCCCGGGCACATCACACGATCCATTGTCTACAGCCAAGCACTGAGGTACAACCGCATCTGCTCTAACCCCTCAGACAGAGACCAACACCTACAAAAGCTCCACCAAGCATTCTCAAAACTACAATACCCGCACGAGGAAATAAGGAAACAGATCAACAGAGCCAGACGTGTACCCAGAAGCCTCCTACTGCAAGACAAACCCAAGAGAGAAACCAACAGGACTCCACTGGCCATCACATACAGCCCCCAGCTAAAACCCCTCCAACGCATCAAGGATCTACAACCCATCCTGGACAATGATCCCACACTTTCACAGGCCTTGGGTGGCAGGCCAATCCTTGCCCACAGACAACCTGCCAACCTGAAACATATTCTCACCAGCAACTGCACACCACACCATAATAACTCTTGCTCAGGAACCAATCCATGCAACAAACCTCGATGCCAACTCTGCCCACATATCTACACCAGCGACACCATCACAGGACCTAACCAGATCAGCCACACCATCACTGGTTCATTCACCTGCACATCCACCAATGTAATATACGCCATCATATGCCAGCAATGCCCCTCTGCTATGTACATCGGCCAAACTGGACAGTCTCTACGGAAAAGGATAAATGGACACAAATCAGACATTAGGAATGGCAATATACAAAAACCTGTAGGAGAGCACTTCAACCTCCCTGGCCACACTATAGCAGACCTTAAGGTGGCCATCCTGCAGCAAAAAAACTTCAGGACCAGACTTCAAAGAGAAACTGCTGAGCTTCAGTTCATCTGCAAATTTGACACCATCAGCTCAGGATTGAACAAAGACTGTGAATGGCTTGCCAATTACAGAACCAGTTTCTCCTCTCTTGGTTTTCACACCTCAACTGCTAGAACAGGGCCTCATCCTCCCTGATTGAACTGACCTCGTTATCTCTAGCTTGCTTGCTAGCACACATATATATACCTGCCCCTGGATATTTCCATTACATGCATCTGAGGAAGTGGGTATTCACCCACGAAAGCTCATGCTCCAAAACCTCTGTTAGTCTATAAGGTGCCACAGGATTCTTTGCTGCTTTTATAGAACTGGTTCTGACTTATTTCCTTGTTCTTAAAAGAGAACAACATGGACCTGAGTCTCCTCCCTGTCAATAACCCCCTGCTCAGCCAATCAGGATAGAGACTGAGGATGGGAGGCTGAGGATTCTTACCAGAGAGCCCAAAAGATGGCCCAGGTGACTGCTGGGGATCACTGCCCAAGCACTATTTCAGTCCCACATTTTTGGGTGGATCTCTCACAGTGGGAGCTGCAGAGCACTTCCCCGCAACACACACACACACACAGAAGCACACCTCCTGGTGTTGAGAGGGGAATAGGAAAAAGGAGATAAGAAGCAAGAGAAGAAGAGAAAGGAGGGAAGGATGGATGGAGGAAAAGCTGAAACAAAAAGGACAAACCCTTATGTCCGCACTGATTCTAAGGGACAAAATCCCAGGTGCGCAATAAAATTCTGCCTCTTTAAGCTCGTGTTTTCCATGTCTAGAATTCAACTCTCACCAGATGGATCAGACTGAACAGGTTTCAAACCTCCAGGAGGCTCTTACCTTCTAAACAGGGACGGCTGTTTTCTAGTAAAATCACTACAAGGGAAGGAGAAAACTCGAAAGAGGTTCCTCCTGGTGCTCACATCTGTGAACCCGAATACTTTATCAGTCCTCAAGGAGAGACCTGGAGAAGGAGACTTGCTGACGCAAAGCCACAGGGGTCTCTGAGGTTTCCCTGGCCCCTCGCCCCTTTCCTGCCTGGCTGATGTCAGCATCTCTCTGTGAGGTCACCACCTCCCCACCACCTTTGACCAATAGTCTGAGGTCCTGCAAAAGGCCTCTGTGATGTCACTGCCACACCCCTCCCTTGCTGTGCTAATGTCCTACCCCAGGCCAGGCACTTTGGAGGTTTGAGCTACTCCCTGTGGATCACCCCACTCAAGGAGTGTTCGTTCTAGGCAGCAAGCCGGCTAGACAGTAAAACATCAGATGCTGCTCCCAATGCTATGCTCCGTTTTTCAGAAATTAGTCGACTTTATGGCCAGAAGAAACCATTAGAGCATCTAATCATATAATCATAGAATATTAGGGTTGGAAGGGACCTCAGGAAGTCATCTAGTCCAATCCACTGCTCAAAGCAGGACCAATCCCCAACTAAATCATCCCAGCCAGGGCTTTGTCAAGCCTGCCCTTAAAAACCTCTAAGGAAGGAGATTCCACCACCTCCCTAGCCATCCCATTCCAGTGCTTCACCACCCTCCTAGTGAAAAAGTTTTTTCCTAATATCCAGCCTAAACCTCCCCCACTGCAACTTGAGACCCTTACTCCTTGTTCTCTCATCTGCTACCAATGAGAACAGTCTAGGTCCATCCTCTTTGGAACCCCCTTTCAGGTACTTAAAAGCAGCTATCAAATCCCCCTTCAGTCTTCTCTTCTTCAGACTAAACAAGCCCAGTTCCCTTAGCCTTTCCTCATTAGTCATGCGCTTCAGACCCCTGATCATTTTTGTTGCCCTCTGCTGGACTGTTTCCAATTTTTCCACATCCTTCTTGTAGTGTCGGGCCCCAAACTGGACACAGTACACCAGATGAGGCTTCACCAATGCCGAATAGAGAGGAATGATCACATCCCTCGATCTGCTGGCAATGCCCCTACTTATACAGCCCAGAATGCCGTTAGCCTTCTTGGCAACAAGGGCACACCGTTGACTCATAGCCAGCTTCTCGTCTAGTGTAACCCCTAGGTCCTTTTCTGCAGAACTGCTTCTTATCCATTTGGTCCCTAGTCTGTAACAGTGAATGGGATTCTTCTGTCCTAAGTGCAGGACTCAGCACTTGTCCTTGTTGAACCTCATCAGGTTTCTTTTGGCCCAGTTCTCTAATTTGTCTAGGTCCCTCTGTATCCTATCCCTACCCTCCAGTCTATCTACCACTCCTCCCAGTTTAGGGTCATCTGCAAACTTGTTGAGGGTGCAATCCACACCATCCTCCAGATCATCAATGAAGATATTGAACAAAACCAGCCCCAGGACCGACCCTCGGGGCACTGCGCTTGAAACCGGCTGCCAAATAGACATGGAGCCATTGATCACTACCCATTGAGCCTGACGATCTAGCCAGCTTTCTATCCACCTTACAGTCCATTCATCCAGCCCACACTTCTTTAACTTGCTGGCAAGAATACTATGGGAGACCGTATCAAAAGCTTTGCTAAAGTCAAGGAATAACACATGCACTGCTTTCCCCTCATCCACAGAGCCAGTTATCTCCTCATAGAAGGTAATTAGGGTTAGTCAGGCATGACTTGCCCTTGGTGAATCCATGCTGACTGTTCCTGATCACTTTCCTCTCCCCTAAGTGCTTCAGAATTGATTCCTTGAGGACCTGCTCCATGATTTTTCCAGGGACTGAGGTGAGACTGACTGGTCTGTAGTTCCCTGGATCCTCCTTCTTCCCTTTTTATAGATGGGCACTACAGTAGCCTTTTTCCAGTCATCCAGGACCACCCCGATCACCATGAGTTTTCAAAGATAATGGCCAATGGCTCTGCAATCACATCTGCCAACTCCTTTAGCACCCTCGGATGCAGCGCATCCGGCCCCGTGGACATGTGCTCATCTCCAGTTTTTCTAAATAGTCCCGAACCACTTCTTTCTCCACAGAGGGCTGGTCACCTTCTCCCCATGCTGTGCTGCCCAGTGCAGCAGTCTGGGAGCTGACCTTGTTTGTGAAGACAGAGGCAAAAAAAGCATTGAGTACATTAGCTTTTTCCACATCCTCTGTCCACTAAGTTACCTCCCTCATTCAGTAAGGGGCCCACACTTTCCTTGACTTTCTTCATGTTACTAACATACCTGAAGAAAGCCTTCTTGTTACTCTTAACATCTCTTGCTAGCTGCAACTCCGAGTGTGATTTGGCCTTCCTGATTTCACTCCTGGATGCCTGAGCAATATTTTTATACTCCTCCCTGGTCATTTGTCCAATCTTCCACTTCTTGGAAGCTTCTTTTTTGCGTTTAAGATCAGCAAGGATTTCACTGTTAAGCCAAGCTGGTCACCTGCCATATATACTATTCTTTCTACACATTGGGATGGTTTTTTCCTGCAACCTCAGTAAGGATTCTTTAATCCTTTAGAGGATTGGAACTGATTTCAGTGGAGTCACATGTTTGCTAGGTTTTCATGCATTTGCACAGGAAAATATTGAGTGTTTCCATTCATTTCAGGGATCCCTATACAGTGGAACTCCTCAACATAATGGAAATGAAATTATTTTTGTTGAAGGAAGAAGTTTGTAAGGTGGAAAAGGGACTTGAACCAAGACCCCTTTGATTTTCAGTCAAATACTCTACTACTGAGTTACACCCCATGGCTGCTGTGGAGGTAAATCGGTGATCTTAAAGATTTTGAAGGACAGGCCCTGCCTCAGAGATCTCCTGTACTCTTCCCAGACCACAGTGCTTTTAAAAATGGGGTTTGATTAAACTTATAGATATATGGAGACACCACAGCTTGCACACCCACCCACATAGCTTCCCCCAGTGACATAGCTACCACCTCTCGGGGAGATGGATTAACTACACGGACGGGACAGCTCTCTCCCCTCTGCTTAGAGCATCTTCATTCTTTATGAATAGGTAGGAAAGAACCTCCTGAATGGACAGTAACCAATTTATCAAATATTGCTGGGTCTGCATTCAATATGGGTAACTGGTCGTATTGGGCTGGATTAGTAGGAGCATTTCCAGCAGATCGAGAGAAGTGATTATTCCCCTCTATTCAGCACTGGTGAGGCCACATCTGGAGCATTGTGTCCAGTTTTTGCCCTCCCACTACAGAAACAAATTGGAGAGAGTCTAGGGGAGGGCAACAAAAATGATTAGGGGTCAGTGGACTTACGAGGAGAGGCTGAGGGCACAGTCACCCAGAGGGGGGGGCAAGTGGGGCAATTTACCCCAGGCCCTGCAGGGATCCCATGAGAATATAGTATTCTATAGTATTGCAACTTTTTTTTATGGAAGGGGCACCCAAAATTGTTTTACCTCAGGCCCCCTGAATCCTCTGGGCAGTTCTGTCCACTCCACCCCCTTGACTCATTCTCCTCCCTCTGAAGCCCCACCTGTGCTCTGCTCTCACTCCCATTTGGCCACTTCCCACTCCTGCTCTTTCTCTTTGGCTGAGGCCTGCTGGTCCACCTTTTGCTTGCTCCTCTCCTCCCAGAAGGCCTCCTTGTGTCTCTCCACCCCCGCCCCCAAGGTCTGCCTGCTGCCCCCACCTCTCTGCCCTTCCCCTGAGACTCACCCTGCCCAGCACTCACACCTCTCTGCCTCTCCTGAGACCCACCTTGCCCAGCACTCACACTTCTCTATCCCCTCCCCTGACCTGCCCTGTCCACCACCCACACCTCTTTGCCCCACCCATAAGACTGGCCCTGCCCACCACTTGCAACTCTCTGCCCCTCACCTGAGACCCGCCCTGTCCACCTCTTTCCTTGGTCATCTCTTGTTATTCCTTGAAACATCAAGGATGGAATAAAAAGCTGAGTTTACTCCAGGGTGAGGAAGGAAAGGAACCACCAACCCTCTGGCAAAGCTCAATGCCCCAGAGAAAACCTGCCCCCTGCTATTGCAATCTCTGATGTGCTGGGGATATGATGGTAAAGGAACTGTCTGAATGATCAAGGCTGCAGGGGAAGGCGAAAAACCTCCAGGGCCCCTGCCAATCCGCCCTGGAGGAAAATTCCTTCCCGACCCCAAATATGGCGGTCAGCAAAACCCTGGGCATGTGGGCAAGACTTATCAGCCAGCAGCCAAGAAGGAATTCTCTGCAGTAACTCAGTTCCCATCCCATCCAACATCTCCCCGCAAACCATTGAGCAGACCTATCTGGTGGTAATCCAAGATCAATTGCCCAAATTAACGATCCTATCATAACATCCCCTCCATATACTTATCAAGCTTTGTCTTAAAGCCAGAAAAGTCTTTTACCCCCACTACTTCCCTCGGAAGGCTGTTCCAGAACTTCACTCCCCTAATGGTTAGAAACCTTCATCTAATTTCAAGTCTAAACTTCCTAATATCCAGTTTATACCCATTCGTCCTCATGCCTACATTCGTACTAAACTTAAATAATTCCTCTCCCTCCCTAACGTTAACCCCTTTGATATATTTATATAGAGCAAGCATATCCCCCCGCCTTCTTCTTCTGACCAGGCTAAACAAGCCAAGCTCTTTGAGTCTCCTTTCATAAGGCAATTTTTCCATTCCTCGGAACATCCTAGTAGCCCGTCTCTGAACCTGTTCCAGTTTGAATTCATCCTTCTTGAACATGGGACACTAGAACTGCACACAGTATTCCAGATGGGGTCTCACCAACGCCTTATATAACGGTACTAACATCTCCTTATCCTTGCTGGAAATACCCCACCTGATGCATCCCAAAATCGCATTTGCTTTTTTTACAGCCGTATCACATTGGCGACTCATAGTCATCCTGCTATCAACCAATACCCCAAGGTCCTTCTCCTCCTCTGTCGCTTCCAACTGATGCGCCCCCAATGTATATCTAAAATTCTTATTATTAATTCCTAAGTGCATGACCTTGCACTTTTCACTATTGTATTTCATCCTATTTCTATTACTCCAGTTTACAAGGTGATTCAGATCTTCCTGAATAGTATCCCTGTCCTTCTCTGTGTTAGCAATACCCCCCAGCTTGGTGTCATCCGCAAACTTTATTAGCACATTCCCGCTCTTTGTGCCAAGGTCATTAATAAAAAGGTTAAATAAGATCGGTCCCAAAACCGATCCTTGAGGGACTCCACTAGTGACCTCCTTCCAGTCTGACAGTTCACCTTTCAATACGACCCGCTGGAGTCTCCCCTTTAACCAGTTCCTTATCCACCTTACAACTTTCATATTCACTCCCATCTTTTCCAATTTAACTAACAGCTCCCCGTGCGGAACCGTGTCAAACGCCTTACTGAAACTGAGGTAAATTATATCTACCGCATTTCCTTTATCTAAGTAATCCGTCATCTTCTCAAAGAAGGAGATCAGATTGCTTTGACACGATCTACCTTTAGTAAATCCGTGTTGCAATTCGTCCCAATTACCATTGACCTCTATGTCCTTAACTACTTTCTCCCTTAAAATTTTTTCCAAGACCTTACATGCTACAGACATCAAGCTAACAGGCCTATAATTACCCGGATCACTTTTATTCCCTTTCTTAAAAATAGGAACTACATTAGCAATCCTCCAGTCATACGGCACAACCCCCGAGTTTATCGATTGCTTAAAAATTCTCGCTAACGGGCTCGCAATTTCACGCGCCAGTTCCTTTAATATCCTCAGATGGAGATTGTCCGGGCCCTCCGACTTTGTCCCATTGAGCTGTTCACGTACGTCCTCTACCTCAGTTGCGGTAATATTCACTTCCATATCCACATTCCCGTTTATCATCCCTCCATCATCGCTAGACTCCTCACTAGTCTTATTAAAAACTGAGGCAAAGTACTTGTTTAGATGTTGGGCCATGCCCAGGAATTCTTGCAGTTCAGCCAGGGACACACTTACACAATGGCACAGCAGTGTGTGTGTTGTGGAAGCTGGTCTGAGGGAACAATTGGAATTGATCACTCAGTGAGAACAGAACTGGAGTGTAGTGAGAGACACGTTTCAAGCAAGTAGTTGTGGCTGATCGGTTAAGGTGATGGGCTAGAAATCCATTGGGGTCTCCCTGAACAGGTTCAAATCCTGCCAACTACGGAGGAAGTTGTGGTTCTTCAGTTTCAACAGAGCTGGGTCTTGTCTCACTCTCATGCTATATCTACACTATTGGGTAATGTGGCTTTAAAGTGTTTCAGTTAAACAGCTGTTGCATGTCCACACTATGCCCCTTGTGTCACCAGAGCACATCCAGGCTAGACTCTTAGATGGCCACAGAGAGCAGTGCATTGTAGAGAGCAGTGCATTGTGGGTAGCTGTGCAACTGGCTGCGGGTGCTTTGGGAAGGGTTTGCAAAGCCTCATGGGCTGGTACAGCATCACATGATGCAGGTTTCTCTATCCCATTGTTCCATGGGAATCCTACTAGATTGCCAGCTGCTTTTCAACTGCAATGTGCCTGGTGGGGTAGAGAGTGTGTTTGTGTGTGTGGGGAGAGGGATTGTGTGGGCACACTGTCTCTAAGTTCAGACAGCTGCTGCAAGCAACCAGTCCTGAGGCAGGGGGAAGGGGACAGCCCCAACATCAGCCACTGTTTCCCTCACTGGCTCAGCTCAGCACAGCAGCCTCTGTGACACACACACACTGCTGCCTGCTTAGCTCTGTGTCAGGGGTGCTGGAACAGGGGGTTAGAGGGCCATGGCCCCACCACTCTTTACTGGCTGTTAGGACAAATGATGGAGTGGGGGGAAGGCTGGAGTCTTGGGGGGAAAAGGCGTTCTGTGGGTGTGGCCTCGGGGGAGGGGTGGTGTGAATGTGGGTCCCTGGGGAAGGGGTGTCATAGGAGCACCACCGTTCAGACAACAGTGCCCCCCCACACACGGTAAGGAAGCTCCCGTCGCCCCTGCTCTGTGTTCGTGGCGCGGGAGAGAGCAGCGTTCCACGGCAGTGATTTGCTCCCCAGGGCTCCGGCAGGGGGGCTCAGGCAGCGATTTAAAGGGCCCGGGGCTCTGGCCTCTGCAGGGAGCCCTGGGTCCTTTAAATCACCAGCTTGGGGAAGCTGGGCCGGGCTAGCACAGCGTACCCGCTCTTGCTGGTACCCCATACCGGACCGGACCGGCTTACTTTCACCTCTGGAAGGACCTCACCTGGATCAATAACTGGTTAAAATCTAGGAAACAAAGGGTAGGACTAAATGGTCAGTTTTCAGGATGCAAACAAGTAACTAGTGGTGTCTGTACTGGGACTATTCAACATATTGATAAACGATCTGCTAAACAGCGAGGTGACAAATTTTGCAGATGATCCCAAACTACAGAGGATAGTTAAGTGTGAAGCAGCCTGTGAGGAGCTAAAAAGAGATTTCACAAAACTGGGTGAAAGGGCAACAAAATGGCAGATGAAATTCAATGTTGATAAATGCAAGGTGATGCACATTGGCAAACACAATCTCAACTCTACATATAAAACGATGGGATGTAAAATAGCTATTGCAACTCAAGTGAGAGATCTTGGAGTCACTGTGGAAAGTTCTCTGCAAACATCCACTCAATGTGCAGCGGCCGGCAAAAAGCAGGGAAGGTGTCCCTAGTCTCTGTTTGCTGGGAATGGGTAACAGGGGATAGATCACTTGATGATTACCTGTTCTGTTCATTCCCTCTGGGGCACCTGGCTTTGGCCGCTATGGGAAGACAGGACACTGGGCAAAATGGACCCAGTCTGACCCAGTCTGGCTGCTCTTAAGTCCCTATGCTCCTTTCATACAGATGCCTGGGATTCTGCCTCACAATGTGTCCCTGAGGTCTCAGCCAAAATGCCCAGACTGGCAAACACTCTGGGCTCCTGAAGCCTCTGCCTCCCACCTAGTGCCTATGGCTCATGCCTGACCCTTGCTGCTGCTCCTTGCTGTAGAAGGTGAAAGGAGCAGAGGCAGCGCAGGAGCCTTCTGGGAACGCAGATCTGAGGCTTTGGGAGAGACACATTGTCTAAGACATCGGAGCGCTGTAAACCATGCAGCCACCCCCTCAATCAGGGCCTATTCCAGCCCTGAGTCTGGGCTACCACGATCCCTCCCGCAGAGCAGGGTGCCCACAGATTACAGCCTGAAAATAGGCATGTGACACTAATTCCTGTTCTCCCTGGCAGGGTCTGACCTAGACCAAGTGGCACCCTAGGCAAGACGTGTCTTCGGTGCCCCCCCCATACGTTAAAATTTTAAGTATCTTATTTTTCATTGCATTTGTAGCTCAGTACATGATTTTGATGTACAATTTCGATGCATGATTTTCTCTGTCATATAAGATGCTAAATTTGCAGGCTAGGTTCTGTAAACCTGTATTTATTCATGCCATATATAAGCAAATAAAACAAATGCATTTTCTTTAAGCATATAGAAACTTTTTAATTTTAACGGTAACTGAAACGTACTAACATCTAGAAATGGAACTGTCACCAGCACAGGGCTGGCCAGGATTAAATAGTGTTACAGTAGGAGACAGCGTTAGGATGTTAACCCCAGGCCTTTAGTTGAAAGGTGGCTTCTCTCACCTTTCCCCCATGAACTGAAGCGCAGCATTAAAGAGATCCAAAGATTGGCCAATGGCATTTTCAAGTGCTAAAATAGCAAGCGATGTCGCTCTCTCATTGGCCATCAGTGACTAAAGATGTGGTTTAATGATCCAAAAAGAAACCTAGCAACTGCTGAAGTAGTTCAGTTGGGAGCGTGCTAGACTAGCAGGCTATTCTATCCAGCTTTGTGCACAGGTGGGATGTTTTCTGAGAGTGCAGCAGTTCCTTTAACTGCCACGAGTCCCTCATTTCAGGCTATGCAGCAGGAAAAGACAGCATGGGCTTCTGCACCGAGTTGGCCCACCTGACCTTTCATTCTTCTCTTGCTCTTTGTCAGCAAGGAGAAGAAAAAGAAGATCTCCCTCAAGCTGGAGTCACACGGGCGAGGTAAGAACGACTTTCTGAGTGCCGGCTCCAGTCCTCTGCTCTGCCAGCTGACCTATTGAAGGGCTGCCACCACTTTCTCTAGGTTTGTCCATCGGTCTGTGGCAGGGTGAGCAACAGCCAAGCAGATGGAGTTTTTGTAGTGTAGTGGTTATCACATTTGCCTAACACGCAAAAGGTCCCTGATTCAAATCCAGGCAGAAACATGCTGGTTTCCTTTTCCCAGATCCCCTTGCTGTTCAGGAAGGCGCTCCTCCTTCTGCCACTGGCCTGTCCCTGGGATAACTCCAACCCCTGCATGACAGAAGGTGCTGACAGCAGTGGAGAAAGCACCTTGGTGTCAGGCTGGAGAACCTAGAGGAGTTAGGCATGTTACCTTTCAGAGACTTGTGGCTTGGCCTCCTCTGCCCTTGGAGATTGGCAGGTGGACACCGGCTCTTCCTGCTGGCCTTCTTTGCGTGACTTCCAAAAGGAGGAAGTGAGGCAGGAATGGGGCAAAAGAGGAAAGTCAAGCTGAGAAAGGCAGGGCAGAAACTAAGCACATCATTGTGGCTAAGTGGGGTTAGTAGAGCACCACCATTCATTCTGCAAAGCCTGGGGAGGTGTGGTTGGCTGCTGGCAGGCAGAATCCTGTGCCTGCCTCTTGGCTTCCCAGGGATGGCTACTTGCAGCCCAGGAGAAGAAGGGGAGTTCTGGGTCAAAGGAAAACAAGCAAAGCTGAGTCCAAGTGGAGAATGGCTGCTCCTTTATGGCCAACCTGGGGGCATGACTGATGGTTTTAGAGGTGGAGGCTGGGCTGGCTGTGAGCAACTGGGATCCAGGAAACCCCCACCTGCCCTTCTGAGGGCCAAACCATGGAGGTGCGGTTGGCTGCTGGCAGATAGACCCCTGTGGCTGGCTGTTGGCATCCCAGGGATGGCTCCTTGCAGCCCAGGAGAAGCGGGGTTCTGGGGGGAAGGAAAATAAGCAATGACGAGGCCGAGTAGGCTCCTTTCTGGCCAAGATGGTGGGCTGTGGTGGCTCTGGGTGTTGCCTGTAAGCCATAAGTGGACTTGGTGCAGTGAAAACTGCTGCTCCATTCTGGCTGACCTGGGGGTGCCATGGACGACTTGGGAGTGGGGGCAGGGCCCTGGCTGTGAGCAAATGGGATCCAGGAAGCCCAGCCTGCCCCTCCAGGGGCCGAGTCTTCTTCTTCTCTCCTGCCATGGGGACCCTGGCCTCAAGCCTGCCCAGCATGTGCTGTAGCTCGAGCATTAAGCCTTCCTGTGTGGCCTGTGCTGGAGCTGACCCTGGGCCCCTGTGGGGCACTGTTGGGGGAAATCCCGACTGCCGGTCACTTTGGGAGCTGTGCTGCCCGAGGTAAGCACCCCCCCTCCGACCACCTCCTGCACCCTTACCCCTGCCCCAGCACAGAGGCTCTCTGTGTCTTGAACAAGCACTGTCAAGGATTGGCCAAGAACTTCTGCTCTGTTTATGTGAAAGAGACACAAAAAAGGGAGCCCAGCGGACAAGTTTAATTCACAAGCACAAACTGGCTGGCCAAGCCAGGATCTCTCAGTTACTCAGAAGGCTCTTCAGCCAGCTCTTCCCAAAGACCAGTCTCTGGAGGCTTTTGTGACATGATGTACCTCAAAATAGCCCCCTGTAGCTTACATATTCATCATTCATATATGACTGTGATATGTCATACAAACAATTCCATGTCAGTTATCACATGAAAAGTCATGATCTGCTGAAATCGGTTACTCTGTCCAAATATGTATAGCATGAGGGTGTATGAAGTTATGCATTTTGCTGTATGGTTGTTACTGAAATATGCTATAATTTTGCTAGTGACCCCTGCCAAGGAGGGAGTTCAACAACCATGAATCAGCAGAGGAATTGTAATTAAGGGATTTCCAATTCAATGACAGATGCCCAAACACAACACTGTGGGGACTGCTCAAGTCTATGAGTCAGTTGCACAAGACCACACCAGGAGGATTCCCCAACCTAGTGACTCAGCAGAGCCCACCCGGACACGTCTGGGCAAGTGTCTTCTAGACACTTGAACTAAGGATATAAAATAGGAGACTGTGGCATCATGTTTTTGCCTTTGTCCTCCCACACCTATGTTGGAAGCAGCAGGAATCCTGAGAAAATGAAAGGGGGAATTCTATGTATTAAGGAGGGTAACATCCAGTGGAGTTAGAAAAATGCTTGACTTAACTACTGCCTAGTGTAATAAGGTGTAAAGTTTAGATTTTGCTGTGGTCATACAGTGCTTAGTGCTCTGCGTTGTGGTCCCAAGAGCCATGGATGCAAGTTGAGTTACGATGACCTTTTCCTTGTCTCCACATTTCTTAGGTGCCTCCTTCCAACACTGCTCAGAAAAAACGACTGGTTTCTTTTGGAAGTATTTGCATTGCAAGGCAGAGGCAGTCTTCTCTGTTTCCTCAGAAGTTTGACCAAAAGATGGGAAGAGCAGACACATTTGGCAAGGCACCACTGGGTGCTGCATCTCTAACCTCCACTTTACCTGGCAGGTGAGTCAGCCAGCTTAGCCACGGTGCCACTCTCTGGGACTTTTCTCCCAACTGCTCCATTTTTTATCAGTGACTATCTAAAGGAAGGTGACATCACATCTGCGTGTGGACATCCCCAGTGAATCACAAGGACGTGCGGCGCAGGCTCTCACGTTGCAGCTATTGCAGTCAAAGCAACCACCACGCTAATGCCAGTCACAGCAGCCTTTTCATCAACTCCAGGCTTGTGATTTGATTTTTTCCAATGCTTCTCTACAAAAAAAGCCTTTTCCTTAGCAAGCAATGACTTGGCTACCAAGGGAGGTCTCTTCTGTATCTTAGGAAGACACAGGAAAATGTGAGCAGAGGAGACAAAAGCCATACACGAAGGCAACACTGGGAGTTGAACCCAGGATCTCCTATTTAGGAGGCAGGTACTTTAGCCAGCTAAGCCATGGTGCCTGTCTCGAGAAAGTGTTTGCAACTGTTTCATTTGATGGCCCAGGACAACACCTGCAAACTCTAAAGTACAGACATTCCACATTTCCCTCAAGACCTGCAGACCTTGAGGTGTCTGGCTCTCCGTGCACAGAAAGCCACAGCTGAGATGACAGAGGGCTTCTAACATGTGCTTCTCCCACCAGCCACTGTGATCATATAGCGGTTAGTGATCTGTGTTTCAGTCGCAGCAACCTCGGCTCAGTTCTCAGTCATGGTAACCTTTCCACCAGCTCTAAACTTCTCATTTGCCATTTTCCAAGTGTGGGGAGGTCTCTGCCCCCAACCAAGCAGGAGAAAGTTTATGGCAGCCTTGCAGATGCTGCGCAGAACCCGGCCTATCAGGAAAGGGCTTATTGGGAGAGCCAATCAGGAGAAGGCTTGCTGGAGCAGCCCATATATAAAGGGCTGCTCAGCACAGCAAGAGTTAGTCACTGCTTGGAGTTTGAGGAGGGAGGTTTGGCTGCGGCTGCGGCTGGGGCTGGGGAAGGGGGGGCGGGCACCATGATCAGAGTAGTGCTGGGTGGGTAAGGGGAGCATGAGTGACCTTCTGGCCGAATTCTGCCAGACTGAGGCCCTAATACAAAGGTGGAGTAAGGTGCTGGCGCTGTGGGGAAGTGGTCCAGGGAAACAGATGCAGGGTTGGATGTTCACGACTTTTGCCTCCGTAGTGGCTGACACGGGTGGCTACACCCTGGACTGCAGCCAGCGACTGAGGCAAGTGTCTGGGTAGAGAACAGCTGCCCTCAGGAATGGAGGAGAGAACTGAGTGGGGCACAGCCAGAGGGCTGTGTCCATAAGAGGACACTGAAGTCCTGAGAGCGCCATGGGTCCTAAATGATAAAACAGATGCAGCCAGATGCCACTAGATGAAGGCACACCGGTGAACCAGAACTTATTACCATAATGGCCAGCAAGAGGCACCACAGCAATGAGGCATGCCCCATGGCACCAAGACTTAGCCGCAAGGAAGGCTCTCTCTGTCTTGAACAAGCACTTAGAAGGATTCTGCTGACAGGTCTTTTCTTTTTTTGAAAAGAGATACAAAAAAGGAGCCAACAGACACACTAGGTTCAGCAAGGAAGAACTGGCAGGCCAAGCCAGGCTCTCCTGGTTAGTAGGAAGGCTCTTCAGCCAGCTCTTCCCAAAGATCACTATCTAGAGACCTTTTAACAGCCACTGCAGATGCTGACCACAAAACAGGCAAAGAGATGCCAAAATAGAGTTCTCCACTGCCTGCAGCCATCACGCTACCAGGAGTTCTGTGCACAGAGAGGCCCCTGCTGGGGGGAAGAGGCCTTGTTAGAGACTCTTCTGACACCAGCTGTTCTCAAATAGTGTTTAGTGTTCTGTGTTGTGACTTCAGCATCCACAGATGCCAGTCCAGTGGGGGGACATTTTTCCTGTCTCCACATTTGTCTAGTGCCTCCTTTCAACACTTGTCACCAAAAAGACCTGTTTCTTTTGCAAGCAATGTACAGCTAGGCAAAGGCAGTCTTCTCCATTTCCTCAAAAGATCACCAAGCTGTGAGGAGAGGACACACATTCAGCCAGGCTGGATCCTGAATCTTCTCTTTATCAGCAGGTGTCCGAGAAAGACAGAAATCTCCACCATGTAGAGGTCAAAAATAGGAGTTTATTACACACAGTGCTGGCGGAGTGTCACCTTGCTTATTAGGCTCAGAGACATTGTTAATTAATTAATTACAATAGAATATATAGATTTTTCACAAGCAGGGGAAAGTGACGGGGTAGGCAGTTCCACACCCCGGGATAGGTTTTGCAGCAAGACAAGATAAGCACATTAGCCAATAGTTAACAGATTACATAATGTCTCCACCCATGGTCTCAAGTTAGCAAGTTAACATTTCATTAATACTTTGATAAAATGTTGTTAGTATAAAATATCTATGTTGAATTCTGATTTGGGGTCCATAGGAATGGAGCAACTCCTTTGATTGTCCAACAGGTACATTCCTAGGGGTTAAAGCAAAGAAACAGTGAAAGTATATGGCAATAAAGATTTTCTGTGTGTCTAAAGGCAGGCATTGGTCCCTGGGAAGGGACGTGGAAGGATGACATATCTTATACTGACATGTGACAACTTTTCATAAACTCAAGGCTGGATCTCTGGGAAGAACGTCTCCCTACAGAAGAAACAAACACAATAGGAACAGGGATTCTTTGTTCAATCGGCATCTCTGAATAAGACACAATTCTTTAGTTCTTAGCTCCAACACCTGGCAATTTGCTGACCAGGCCTATCTTAGCAAGCAAGGCTTTCTGTTTACCCCAGCTTTCTCTTAGGTTACACTATTTGCTAGGCCTCTGGTCCTTGACCATACTCTGGACTTTGAGTCTGGAAAAGAGCTGGCACAATCCATGCACCAGGTTGCTACATAAAGAGCAAATAGATTTTTAATCCTTCACATGAAGTAATGGCAAAGCTCTTGGTTCAGGTCTGTAGCAGCTATGGAATAAACTGCAGGTTCAAATCAAGTCTCTGGAGTCCATCCACAACTGGGATGGGGCATTCAGTCCTTTGTACAGAGCTGAACTTGTTTGTAGCAAAGTCCCTCCAGAGGTATGAAGCAGGACTGAAGACAAGATGGAGATGAGGCATCAGCCTTTTATAGTCTCTTGCCACGTGGTCTTTGCTTTCTTTGTCCCAAGGACACTCTATCCAGCACGTGGCATAGAAAAAACTTTGAGTTCTGTCCACAGGCAGGTCCCTGCATACCTTGATGAGTCACAAGGTGTATCTGCCTTCTCTCAATGGGTCGATCGTATAACTGATGGTCCTTAGTGGACCATCAAGCAGGCTAGGCAGAACTGACACCAACTTGTCTTGAGTGTTCCCCAGAAGCAGAGCACGAGTTTGAAATATGGACAGCATAGAACCAATATTCATAACGTCAACTACAAAAATGATACACATCTAGAGATAGCATCATTATAATCAGTCAATCAGAACCTCTTCACTGACCCCTTACGTGGCAACTTTTCTATAATATTGGCTGCAAATATAGAACAGTGGTCGCAATGGTGATCTATACAGTTACAGATTAAGTCATTAATGTCACAGGAGGTGACATGGTATCAGTGAGACTGATATTGGAATGCTGCCTCCAGTTCTGGTGTCCTCGGTTGAAAAAGATGATGTGTAATTGGAGCTGGGGCAGCAAAAAGCCACCAAATGTTCTGAGGGCTGGAGAAAAATGCCTTCTAGTGAGCTATTGAAAGAGCTCAGTCTGTTTAGCTTATCAAAAGAAGATTGAAAGGTGACTTCACTGAAGTGTTGAAGGGCCTTAATGGAGAGAAAATACTGGGTGTTAGAGGGCTTTTTAATTGAGCAGAGAAAGGCATAACAAGACCCAACTGCTGGAAGGTAAAAAGAGACAAATTCATATTACAACTAAGGCACAAATATTCAACAGCGAGGATGATTCACCACAGGAACAGGCTACCAAGGAAAGTGGTGGATTTGCCATCTCCTGATGTCATTTAATGAAGACTAGATGCCTTTCTGGAATGTGTTTGCCTCCAAAGTAGCTCTTTTGTCATACAGGAGGCCTGCAATATGCAGGGGGTCAGATTAGAAGCTCTAATGGTCTCTTCTGGCCATAAAGTCGACTAATTTCTGAAAAACTGAGTGTAGCATTGGCAGCAGCGTGTGATATTTTCCTGTCTAGCCGGCTTGCTTCCTAGAACGAACGCGCCTTGAGTGGGGTGATCCACAGGGAGTAGCTTAAACCTGCAAAGAGCCTGGCCAGGGGCAGGACATTAACACAGCAAGGGAGGGGTGTGGCAGTGACATCACAAAGGCCTTTTTCAGCACCTCAGACTATCGGTCAAAGGTGGTGGGGAGGTGGTCACCTCACAGAGAGATGCTGACATCATCCAGGCAGGACAGAGGCGAGGGGCCAGGGAAACCTCAGAGACCCCTGTGGCTTTGCTTCAGCAAATCTCTTTCTCCAGGTCTCCTTGAGGACTGACAGAGTATTCGGGTTCACGGATGTGAGTGCCAGGAGGAACCTCTTTCGAGTTTTCTCCTTCCCTTGTAGTGATTTTACTAGAAAACAGCCGTCCCTGTTTAGAAGGCAAGAGCCTCCTGGAGGTCTGAAACCTGTTCAGTCTGATCCATCTGGTGAGAGTTGAATTCTAGGCATTGAAAACACAAGCTTAAGGAGGCAGAATTCTATTCCACGCCTGGGATTTTGTCCCTTCGAATCACTGGGGACATTAGGGTTTGTCCTTTTTGTTTCACCTTTCCCTCCATCCATCCCTCCCTCCTTTCTCTTTGTCTCTTGCTTCTTTTGTCCTTTCTCCTGTTCCCCTCCCAACACCACGGTGTCTGTGTGTGTGTGTGTGTTACAGGGGAGTGCTCTGCAGCTCCCACTGTGGGTGGTCCATCCAAAACTGTGGGGCTGAAATAGTGCTCTGACAGTGATCCCCACTGGTAACCTGGCCCATCCTTTGTGCTCTCTGGTGAGAACCCTCAGCCTTCCCTCCTCAGGCTCTACCCTGATTGGCAGGGAGAAGACTCAGGTCCTTGTTGTTCTCTTTTAAGATCAAGGAAATAAGTCAGAACCAGTTCTATGTTTGACAAATTTTGCTGCTTCTCTGCATTAATTGTCTCTGAGCAGTTCATGATTCTGAGCAGTTCATTGCAATTCTCCTCAAATACTTGCTGAATAATTACTGTGCACTGTTGTTGGTCTGGAGCTCATCTGAGAGCACTTTATTCAGGTCATTCAATGTCTGAAATTCAAGTTCTGACGGTTAGTTTGAAAATCAGGGCTCTTGGGTCCAATTCCCAACTCTGCCACTGACTTGCTGTGTGACAAAAGACAAGTCCATTCTCCTTTTTCAG
Source organism: Gopherus flavomarginatus (assembly GCF_025201925.1). Lineage (NCBI taxonomy): Eukaryota > Metazoa > Chordata > Testudines > Testudinidae > Gopherus > Gopherus flavomarginatus. The sequence continues at coordinate 10,185,468 of NC_066634.1, read as the reverse complement.
CCTTACCTTCTCCCTTTTTCAAGTAGAGATAATAATGATCTGCTCCTACCTACCTCACAGTGGCCGGAGGATGGGGATCCATTTGAGAGTGTCACTCGGAGTAGGGCATAGTATGAGGTGTCCTATCACGTTTACTCAGAGCAGTTTAACACATAATAGAATAGCTGAAATAGTCTATTTGATTTGTATGTTTTTATTTTGAAATTGTTAAGAGCAGCAATGACTTAGCTCAGACTGAAGCATCTTATCTAATGTTTGAGATCTAAGTGTCTCCTCTTGTGTGCGACAAGACAATTTAACACACTGTGACAGACAGGAGATGCTTTTGTTTTGCAACAAAATATTTTAGCAAAGAACTTTTATCCCACTTGTTATGATTTCGAGAAACAAACTGGTTTAGTCTGAATGGGATTTTCTGACAGAAACCGTTGGAATGACATTTCCCCACCATCTCGATTCCTGGGCTCTATCCCTGCCTCTGGGGGGTTTGTTGTCCATTAGAACAGGAGTTGGAACTGGTGGCTTTTCTTTATGGCTCTGCCACCGCTTTGCTTTGTAGGCCCTTGGGTAAGTCACTTCCCTTCTCTGGACCTCAGGCTCCCCTCATCTGTCCAATGGGAACAGGGACAGTTCTTGAACTCTGGGTGGTTGTGAGCCTGAGTGAGATAAGGGGCGTTAAAGCCCTCTGTGAAGGAGAAAAGGGAACTTCTCAGTGACTGGGGCTCCTCTCTGTATGGCCCCAATGGGGAAGGAAAGAGATCGTGTGGGGGAGAAGACAGGCAGAAGGGGTAAAATGGGGCTAAACCAGAAATGAGGAGATTTTCTTCCTGTTAAAATATCCTGGAGTCTCATGGCTGAAAAGTCGCATCTTTAGTTAGGTATGAACCAGCAGCCTTGCAGTTACCAGGCAAAAGTGTGAACCACAGAGACTGATAATTGCCTGCTTCCCAGCTTTGCCTAAGAAGCAACTGCAGTGGTGCTACTGGTTAGTGCAAAAGAGGCTACTGCTGGGCTTATGAGTTCAAACCTTACCTTAAATACTGGTTTCTATTACCCCTGTAGCTTCCCTAACTTGTATTGCCCAATTCACATGGAAAGTACCCTACTAGGAAAAGGAGAATAAGTTCTGAAATGTGGAAGCTGATGCTCAGCTTGGAAATATCCACCCTCTGCTGCCATGAATTCCAGTAGATTGTTCACTGTCAGGGAAAATTGATCTATTAGCTGCCAGGAAAGGTGTCTGGGCACCATATCCCCCTGCTTCTTCCAGTGCACTCCTGGCTCGGTCACGGCTGCAGAAGGATTCTATATGCATTGAGTCTAAACCTTTTCCAAGCCTTCTTAGCACAGCTGGTAGTGTCTCAGTCTCATAGCGCACGTCCAGACTAACCCGCGGCATCGGCGGGTTAAAATCGATTGCTCGGGGATCGATATATCGCGTCTACTCTGGACGCGATGTATCGATCCCCGAGCGCGCTTACATCGATTCCGGAACTCCATCAACCCGAACGGAGTTCCGGAATCGACACGGAGAGCCGCGGACATCGATGCCGCGCCATCCAGACGGGTGAGTACCTCGATTTTAGAAATTCGACTTCAGCTACGTTATTCTCGTAGCTGAAGTTGCGTATCTAAAATCGATTTTAATTCCTAGTCTGGACGTGGCCATAATCTGAAGGCTTTCAGTTCAAACCTCTCAGAAGACAATGGTTTTTGCTCCCTGCTTCAAATTTTCTAAAGGAAATCAGAGAAAAGAGACTACAGGAGAGTGTTTTTTAGACACCTTCGCATCCATCTAACACACACACACACAGAATCTTCTAAGGCATTAACTTTTCCTTCTCTATAGACTTTGTATTCTCCATAGAGCAAAATATATCATAAACATGCAAGTCTAAACCTAATACAATATGAAACTCAATACAGATAAAATCTCACCCTCAGAGATCTTCCAATAAGCTTCTTTTGCAGACTAGGCTTATTTCTAGTCTGGGCCCAATCTTTTCACCTGGCGTAATCCTTGTTCCAGCTCAGGTGGTAGCTAGGGGATTTCTTATGACTGCAGCCACCTTTCTTCTGTTCTACCCCCTTATATAACTTTGGTACAAGGCAGGAATCTTTTGTCTCTCTCCTGGGGAAAAGCCCCAGGTTTAAGATGGATTCCTGTACCAGGTGACATGCTCACATGTCCTGTGAGACCCCAAGCCTTCATTTTTCCTGGCCTGACTCACAGATGGTGCAGGACAGAGCCATCTACAGTCAATTGTCCTGGTTAATGGGAGCCATCAAGAGTCCAAACCACTATTAGTGGCCCACACTTTGCATCATTACAACAAGACCTCAGAGTTATTGTTCATATTTCTAGTTTCAGATACAAGAATGATCGGTTCATACACATACGATGAACACACACAGTCGATTATAAACTTTGTAATGCTACCTTACATGCATAAAGCATATTCCAGTTACATTATATTCACACTCATTAGCATATTTTAATAAAATCATATGGAGTGCAACGTCATAGCAGGGAAAGGGTTTTACTGCAGCACCTGGGAGCAGTTGAGTTTCATGTTCAGGCTGTGGTATGAGTTTCTCCAGGTTTCTCGTAAGCACACAGGGCCCTTAGCAGGTGCTCTCGATACAGGAATGGCCCAGACATGATAAAGTGATGGGAATTGCGTTTTCCTTTTTAATTTTTGTATTTCCAGTGACATTTCTGTTTGTGATTTCGTTTTGCTTTGTATAACTGTGTTTTCTCCTGGATTTGCTATTTAACTAAAAAAAGAATAAGGCCTCAGGGGGCCGGATGGAGGAGCAGGCTGGGGCTAGGACTGCTAAGAGAGTGAAAGCATCAGGTTTTCTGTATTGTTTTCTGCCCTCATTTTCTGAGCATTTTCTTTTCAGCATCAAATTTGCTCAGTTGGTAGAGCATCAGACTTTTAATCTGAGGGTCCAGGGTTCAAGTCCCTGGTCAGGTACAAGGACAATTCCCCAAGATTTTCAGAAGGCATCTCTTGAGGACTCTCTTTGACTTCAGTTTTTCCTTTTCAGAACTTGGCCTTTCCTAGGAAGGGCTCTTTACTGCTTGGGACTGAAAGTGCTACTTCCTCACCTGTCCACTGGCATTACAGTCTGGAGGAAGAAAGGCCTCTGGGCCTGTAACAAAGTGCTGTGTGCTGATTTTTTGAGCAAATGTAGGGCTGGCCAGAAAGGCATATTCCCACTGGGTATTCCCTGAGAGAAAAAATTGTCCCCACAGAGTCTTTCATGCCAGAAGTCAAACTCTCTGGGCTGGTATTCAGAGCTGTGAATCCTGAAATCAAAGTTCAAGCCCCTGTAGAATTGTGGGGTCCTTTCATTGCCAGCTAATTATTCTGGGATTTCCAAAGCTTCCTCTTGCTCTCTTCAATGACATGGTAGCCTCTCTCTTGCCTGCTAGCTGTTGTGACTCGCACAAGAGGGCATGTTTGATGCCAAAGCAAGGCCCTCCCTTAGGCTCAGTCTGAATAGAGGTCAATGTAGCACTGCATGAGACAGGTCAATTTTATTTTGCTTTGTATAACTGTGTTTTCTCCTGGATCTGATATTTAACTAAAAAAAGAAGAATGTCTCTGGGTGCCACATGGAGAAGCAAGATGGGCCTAGGGCTGCTAAAGAAGCAAGAGTAGCAAATTTTCTGCCCTCTTTTTCTTGACTAGTTTCTCTTCTGCATCAAACTTGCCCTTTTTTTCCATGAGCTTGGCTAGCTCAGTTGGTAGAGCATCAGACTTTTAATCTGACGGTCCAGGGTTCAAATTCCTGGTCAGGTGAAAAGGGAGCAATTTCCCCATATGGTACTCCTCCAACAACTGAAAAAGGCATGTCCTCAGGATGTTATTTCACAACAGTCATTTTTCCTCCAGGACTTGGTCTTTCCTAGAAAGGGCCATGTACTGCCTAGGATGGAAGGGGCAATTTCCTCACATGGCCACTGGCCTCTCAGTCTGGATTAAGAAAAGGTCTCTGGAAGTTGATTTTTAATAGCTGCCTTAGTGGAAAGTTGCCTGTTGGATAAACTCCCAGACTGACAATTACAGGGCCACCCAGAGGATTCAGGGGACCTGGGGCAAAGCAATTTCAGGGGCCCCTTCCATAAAAAAAAATACGTTGCAATACTATAGTAACATGTATTTGGAAGTGTAAAAAATAACTCGTGAAATACATTCAAAAATTAATTTGTAATAATTTGAAAATACACTAAATGCATTATTTAAAAACATAAAATGCTTTAATGGTATGTAAACATTTGCAATTACATGATGGGCTGTTGCTGGGTGATGGTGATTGTTGATGCCAATGGGCTGTCGCTGCCTGGGGGTGGTGCTGCTGTTGCCCTGGGCTGTGTGGGGAGCTGGGCTGGGGGTTGGGGGGTGCCTGGCTCACAGGGGCTGGGCTCAGGGCTGTGGGGAGATGGGGTCGGGGGGTGTCATGGTATAATTCCCCACTCTGAACCTTAGCATCCAAAAGATGGGGTACCAGCATGAATTCCTCTAAGCTCAATTACCAGCTTAGTACTTGTAGCGCTGCCACCAACCAGGAATTCCAGTGCCTGGTACACTCTGGTCCCCCCAAAACCTTGCCTGGGAATCCCCAAGACCCAGTCCCTCTGGATCTTAACACAAGGAAAGTAAACCCTTTCCCTCACCATTGCCTCTCCCAGGCTTCCCCTCCCTGGGTTACCCTGGAAGATCACTGTGATTCAAACTCCTTGAATCTTAAGCAGAGAGGAAAATGCACCTTTCCCCCTCCTTCTCTCTCCCCCTCCCAGACTCTCCCTGAGAGAGAAAGTAATCCTAACACAGAGAGAAAAATTAACCTCTCTCTCCCCCTTCCCTCCTTTCTCCCCACCAATACCCTGGTGGATCCAGACCCAGTCCCCTGGGGTCTCACCAGAATAAAAAACAACAATCAGGTTCTTAAACAAGAAAAAAAAAGTAAAAATTATCTTTGTAAATTTAAAATGGAATAGGTACAGGGTCTTTCAGCTATGGACACTGGGAATACCCTCCCAGCCTTGGTATGCAAGTACAAATTAAAATCCTTTCAGCAAAATGCAAATTTGAACTCCTTCCAGCCAAATACACATTTGCAAATAAAGAAAATAAGCATAAGCCTAACTAGCCTTATCACCTAGTACTTACTATTTTGAATCTATAAGAACCTGTATCAGGGAGATTGGAGAGAAACCTGGTTGCACATCTGGTGCCTCTGAGCCCCCAGAGTGAACAACAACCAAAAACTAACAGCACACACAAAAACTTCCCTCCCTCAAGATTTGAAAGTATCCTGTCCCCTTATTGGTCCTCTGGTCAGGTGACAGCCTGGCTCACTGATCTTGTTAACCCTTTACAGGCAAAAGAGAGATGAAGTACTTCTGTTCTATTAACTCTTACTTATCTGTTTACGACAGGGGGTGTCCGGCTCGGAGGGGCTGGGCTCGGAGCTGGGGGTCAGGGCCATGGGGAGGATGGGGTCAGGGGTGCCCAGCTCAGAGGGGCTGGAGTCAGGGGGGTGCCCGTCTCTGGCCCTGGCCCCTTACCATTCTGCTTACCCCCTCTCCCGGACAGCGCTGCAGCGGCATGGTGTTCCAGCTGAGTTCCTGCCGCTCGGCTGCAGCTTGCAGCCCCACCCCCTTGCCAGCTGAGACACCGGGTGATGGGGGGGGACATGGAAACAGGAGGAGGAGCCTCCGACATACTTGTGGGGGCCCCGGTGGGGCCCGGGGAAAATTGCCCCACTTGCTCTCCCTTGTGCAGCCCTGACTCTGGGAGCCCTTTTCGCTGCTGCTGCAGCCTGGGCTCGGCTCCAGGGGACTCCGCCTCCCTCCCTCCTTCTCTGGCTCCTCACACACTCTGGGAGCCCCTTTTGCCGCTGCCGCAACCTGGGCTCAGTAAGAGGCACTTCTGGAAGTCCATTGCTTCTTGTCCTATCCTCAGAGGTTAAGGAGAACAATTTTTCTCCCTCCTACCTGCTTGCAGTAACCTTTTATGTACTTGAAAACTGTTATGAATGAAGGATATCAAAAAAGTTACAAAACAATTAAGAATTTTAAAAGGAAGGATTGGTCCTTTAACATTGCTGACATATGTTTTCTGTATATGTATGTGCTTCAACTCTTCTCTGATCAAATCTCATCTCTGAACCCTAACATGCAGTATAACCACAGTATAACAGCAGAACAAATGTGAACAAGAACAACTTCCAAAAGAAAAATGCTATAATGTTAGAATGAAGAGAGAGATTTTGGGTGGTCCCAAGAGGTTCTCAAGCCCTGAGTGTCCCTGAAGGAAAGTGCCCAGGTGACAATCCAGAAAATCTTCCAAAGCATTTCCTGCTGCTTTTGCAAAAAAAAAACAAAAAAAACAAAAACCCTCTCCTAAGCCACTTGAGGTGGGACTTTCATTCAGAGATTCCAACCTAGACTCATCAGCAAGTTGGGCATCTGGAGACATGTTTGGTTGCAATGATAGGAAATGGGATTCTCTGACCAGGAAGAAAGGCCCCGGCGGGGGGGAAGGATAGTTTAGTGGTTTGAACATTGGCCCGTTAAACCTGGCATTGTGAGCTCAGTCCTTGAGGGGGGCCCTTTAGGGATCTGGGGCAAAAATCTGTTTAGGGATTGGTCCAGCTTTGAGTAGGGGGTTGGACTAGATGACCTCCTGAGGTTCCTTCCAACCCTGATATTCTATAACCTAGAGCTTAGGAGCATGAAAAAGAAGAGATAGCAATTATTTCCTAACAGAGAAGCAGTTCAGCCTCAGTGCTGGCAAGAGAATCCAAGTAGAATTAGAAAATTTTCAATTATAAGACAAACTCACAAAATAGTTTGGAAACCAAAATTTTTAGAAATACGATCTGAAATCTATTGATATTTTATACATCATGCGAAATGAGATGCAGTGGAATTTTAAAAGATGTTGCTACTATTTATGTGTGACAGGATATTTATGGAAGTCAATTTTTTATTTATTGCTCTTATTTATGTATTTTACAAAGATATTTATTTATAAATAAAGTATTATTTTATACAAAATGGCAACCTATACTAGTAGTGGTTTGAATTAAATACCTGTTTAACCAAATAGTAAATAAATGAAGAACGAGAACAGAAAAAAACCTGTAATTGTCCAGCCTTAAAGCCCCAGTTCCACAGAGTACATATGCATGTGACTAACAAAGTCTATGACCCAGTCCACTGATGTTAGTGCTTCCAGTTGGGAACATATGTAAATACATTGATGAACCAGTGTCCCAGTTTGCAGTACTTCCATATTAAAAACAACAATTACTGAATGATCATTAGACTTTCCATTCTAACAAACCACGCACCACCATACCTGAACATGGCCCCCTTTTCTACTTCTCTCTTTCATCGGGTTACATTTCCTCCAGAAAACTTCTTGTTGTGGATGTGTAATGTAGGAGATGGTCATGTTGGAAGAGGCCAGATTGGTGCCCTCCTCCCTAGTAACCCAGATTGCAGGCACCCCTTAACAAACACCAATTACAGTAGTTTGTAATTAGCATGCCCAGATCCCATCAATCTGGTATGTGTGCACTCACATACAAACTTGATTTGATTTTGGTGGGAAGAAGAGGGTATGTATCCAGAAACTGCCCACAATACATTTACAAGCACTGCTCCTCAATATTAAGCCTGTGCTCAAATGAACTTTTCTCAGGTTTGTGATCCCTCCCACCTCATCTCATTATCTGTATGTGCTCCCAGACTAACTTCATTCTTGGATGGACACCACAAACAAAATTTCATGTCAATTATGAGACTAGGAATAGGCCATTCAAATTAGGATTATCAATGTTCTCCCCTCCCTCAATCTCTGAAATTCAGGCCCCTGTTTGGCGGACTACATCAGTCAGTTACTAACCAGGAACAATACCGAATTCTTCTGAAAAAAGTCTTAAAAAAAAAAAGCTTGTTGGACTCCCTGCCTTTGTAGGCTGAACCCTCTGCATGCCTGCTCCCCACCAGGAGGAAGAGAAAGGACAAGGAAAAGAAAAAAAAGACTCCCTGGCTTTGCAGGCTCCCAAAAGAAAAAATGCGTCCTCTTAAAATCCTGAGCTCTGTGCTTCTGGCTCAAAATGATCTGACTCCTCTGCAACTATGTCAAGGCTGAATCCCCACTCTGGAAATTTGACCTTGGATTGGTAACACTGCCACCACTTCTGGGCTCTCACAGGGGTTCTGAACTTGAGTGGTGGCAGCGTTACCAATCCAAGGTCAAACTTGCGGCCAAATCGGCGGGCCCCCCGATTTGGCCTTGCGGCAGTTATAGCCAAACACTGAGTTGGTAAATTTTCCTATCGGCCATCGAAAGGGGAGGAGGTTGCATTTGGATTCTGGCAGCATTTACCAAGCCCAAGTCAGAGAGAAGCTGTAATCTTTCAGTGTAATACAAGCCTGGAGTGGCAAATATTAATCTTTAAAATCCTTGCAGGCCGCCATCTTCTGAGCTCAGAGTGACGATTACCTGTCCTGAGCGCCTCAGCAAAAGCACACCCCCATTTACCACCACCTAATTATTATTGCAGTACTCTCGGAAACTAAGCAACACACAGTATTAATATACGGCAGGAAGACTCACATGCAACACAATATGAATAAAGCACCTCTTTGTCACATCTCCCCCCTCCAAGACCAAACTCAGCGGGGCCACTTGCCATGAAAATGCATCAGCGCTTACCTGAACATGAACCACCTTCATGTTATAATCCTGAAGCTGGAGACTCCACCTCAGGAGCTTTACTTTGGCCTCTTTCATCTGCTGTAGCCACATTAGGGGCGAATGCTCAGTATACACAGTGAAGCGCCGCCCAAATAGATGGCTGCAGCTTTTTAAGGGCCCACACCATGGCCATACATTCCTTTTCTATGGGTGCAGAATCCTGCTTCCCAGGCAGCAGCTTTCTGCTCAGGTACACAATGGGATGTGTCAGTCCATTTCTGTCAACCTACATTAGCATTGCACCCAGCCCTTTTTCTGAGCCATCCATGAACACCATAAAGGGCTTGTCAAAATCCAGGTTTACCAGCACCAGGCCCTTGACCAGAGAGCCTCCTTCAGAGCACCGAGAGCCCTCTGGCACTGCTCGGTTCAGACCACCTTCAGTTCAGTAATTGGGGTGACTATGGAGCTAAAGTAGGGCACAAACCTCCGGTAGTATCCTGCCATCCCAACGAAAGCCTGGACCTGCTTTTTAGTCTGAGGAGCGGGCCAATATCTCATCACCTCCACCTGGGTCGGCACTGGCTTTAGACACTGCCCTCCACCTTGTGGCCCAGGTATGACACCTCCGACAACCCTGTCTTGCTCTTCCCAGACAGGCTTCAGCATCTCACTCCCTTACTGGGTCCCAAAGCCACACAGTTCAGCCAGATGGATGAGGTGGAAGCAGGGGACTATGAACTGTTCAAACAAGCCCTGCTGTGCGAGTTTGAACTGACCTCCGAGGCACACAGGAAAAGGTTCTGGAGTGTGCAGAAGACCCAGGGGATGACCTATCTGGAACTGGTCACGCGGATGGGGGGAAAATACACCCACAAGTGGGTGTATGGGGCCGAGACCCAGACCAAGGAGGACGGGATTGAACTAATGGGGCTGGAGCGCCCTGTCCCGCTGACCTGAGGATGTGGTTTGTGGACAAGAGGCCGAAGGACCTGAGCCGCACAGGGCTGCTAGCTGATGAGTTTGTAGACAGCAGGTCGGGATATTGAATGGAATCCCAGGGAGACAGGCCCACATCGGTGCAGAAGGTGAATCACCCAGAGGCTTACCTGAAGGAATTGTCAGATAAATCCCTCCCGAGAGGCACAGCCAATACCAGAGCTGACCGACCAGCCTCAGGGGACTAACAGGACCTGAGATATAATTACTCTGAGCAGAGGGGTCACAGATGGGCCTGGTACCAAAGCTCAGGGACAGGATGAGCAAACCGAGCCCTCACAGGGTTAACTGGATGGGAACCCAGCCGGAGGAGAGGTGAGCTCCCCAGGTGGGAGGGGCTGGCAGTTTAGCAATGGCCCAAGAGAGAGGAGTCTCCCAGGCCAGCTCCTCAGGGAGGCTCGATGCTCTGGATTCAAAGTTCTCAGTGTACAGGGTGGGTGTGGGGCAGCCCATGAGGAGCAAGTGCCTCATTTCCCTGGAGGTGGATGGAAAGCAGGTCACTGTGTAGTGGGGACATGGGCGCTGAAGTGACGCTGGCCCGACCTGAGGTGGTGGGCCCAAACCGAGTGGTGCCCAACACCTACCTAACCCTGATGGGCATGTGTGGACCACCAATTAAGGTACCCATGGCAAGTGGTACATCTGAAATGAGGGGCCAAGGAGAGCCTAAAGAATGTGAAGATGCAACATCAGTTCCCAACTGAGGTGCTGATGGGGGGTGACCTGGCAGCCCTCAGAGCACCCTAGTCATCACCTGTTGCCGGAGCCAGCAAAGGACACTCTGCCCTGACGCTGGGGGCCATGCCCTGCCGGGGGCGCAGGTCCCTACCCTGGTGGAAAGGGAGTCACCAGGGACAGGACTTGGTGGGTCTGCGCCTTGGAACCAGCCACGGAGAGGGGCAGGTCCCCATCCTTTCCCAGCCGCTGAATTCCAGACTGAGCTGCAGAAGGATCCTTCTTCGAGAAGCTAAGGGAACTTGCTGGCCACAGCACAGCGAAACCCCTGGGGCAAGGCTGCTGGGAAAGATTCCTGTGCGAGTGTAACGATGCTGGTTCTAGCGGGACCCAACTGAGAGTGCCAGTTCAGGACAAATTGCTTAAAACAGGGCAGTTACAGCCCAAGGCTGGGGGTTTTCCACCTCTAAGGCAAACCAAACCAGCCTGACAGAGAGGACTTTGGTTTCACCCCACTGGCAACCACAAGTCACACAAGCATTCCCTAGGCACTCTAGTTCTCAGTATCATCACTAGTGCACTTGTTATGGGGACAAATGGTTATGAAAACCAGCATCCCAGAAAAAAAAGGTCTCTTGATCCCAAAGGACCAAGCCCCACACTCATGTCAATATACAAATCAGATCTTACCCCAAATCATGCTGTTGCCAATCCTTTAGAATCTAAAGGGTTATTCATAATAGGAAAAGATAGAGATGAGAGCTAGAATTGGTTAAATGGAATCAATTACATACAGAAATGGCAAAGTTCTTGGTTCAGGCTTGTAGCAGTGATAGAATAAACTGCAGGTTCAAATCAAGTCTCTGGAGTACATTCACAGCTGGGATGGGTCACATCCTTTGTTTAGAGATTCTGTTTGTAGCAAAGTCCCTCCAAAGATAAGAAGCAGGATTGAAGACAAGATGGAGACGAGACATCAGCCTTTTACAGTCTTTCCGGGGTAAGAACACACTTTGTCTTACCGTGGAAAATTACAGCAAAATGGAGTTTGGAGTCACATGGACAAGTTACTGAATCACAAGGCAGATCTGCCTTCTCCTCAGTGGGTCACAATATAGCTGATGGTCTTAATGGGCCATCAAGCAGGCTAGGCAGAGCTGACACCAACTTGTCTGGGGGGTCACCAGAAGCATAACAGAAGTTTGAAATACAGATAGTATAGAGCCAATATCATAACTCAACTACAAAAATGATACACATATACAGATACATGATACACATAACCAACAAACCATAACTTGTCTTATATAAAGGGGGTCAAAAGGGTATCTAAGGTTTGGTTCCACTACAGGACTTTGGTTGCAACAAGATCTATACGGTCCCAGTTCATGTTCAATAATGTCACAGGGAGAAGGGTTCCGTACCGGGAATGGGCTCCCCAAGGGGAAGTGGAAACGTGGGGGATCAGGAGACAGCTATTGGTCCCCCAGAAGTACGGCCACAGGTACTGTACCTGGCCCATAATATCCCTCTCTCAGGACACCAGGAAACCAGTGCACCAGGCAGAGGCTGCTACAGAACTTTTATGGTCCAGGATATTTGATGCGTCCAGCAGTACCTGCATGTCCTGCGACCCCTGCCGAGGGTGGGGAAGACTGGGACACGGAAAGCAGCTTTGGGGCCCCCAGCCATCATAGAAGAGCTTTTCCAGAAAGTGGCCCCCCCCTTAGCAAAGCAACCCGGACAGGGAAAGAAATACAATATGGAGATTTCGCTACTCTCTATCCTACGGCTGTGGCCTTGTCCTCTATTGCGGCAGATACTGTGGCAGAGCAAACTGATGACAGTTTGCAGCAGAGGGGGTTCCCCAAGGAGGTCCTTACAGACCAGGGCCCAATTTCATGTCAACTCTGCTCCAGTGCTTGTGGGAGAAGCGGGGTCGATGTAGCTGGACTTCAAAGATATAACCATCCGTCCAACATGCTGGTGAGGAGATCAATGGGACGCTAATGATGATGCTGAAACCCTTTAGGAACCAGTACCCACAGGACGGCCACAAGTATTTAACCCACCTGCGTTCACGTACTGGGAGGGCCCAGGATACAACCCATGTTCTTTCCTCTTGAGTTATGTGTGTGGGAGGAAAGTGAGGGCACCCTGTACTTGCTGAGGGATGAATGGGAGGGGGAA